>NC_057814.1:419987015-420043959 GCF_018294505.1 Triticum aestivum | reverse complement strand
GGCCGAAGGGCGGTTGAATCGGATTTGGGGGGAATTTTTGGGTGTGGGGGGGGGAGGATTTTCGCGCGGTGGGCAGGGGGAGTTTGGCGCATGGTCGGTTTCTCCAAGTGCAGTCCCATGTGTCAGTGAAGAGGCAAGCCGAAGCGCGTTCCGTTTGCGTGAGCCGTGTGCAGGACCGAACGTGTGTGGGGTGCGATGCGACCGCGACAGGAGTGCTGTGAGTGTACCGCCTTTTTTCCTTTTAAACTAGGTGCTTCGTTCCCTCAAAAAAAATTGTTGCTTCGCGCGATCCATCGATACTACTACTAGTAATCCGGTAATCCCGACTAAAACGGCGCGGCCGGGTCTTTTCCCACGCGATATGCTGGGAGGTTGGCTTAGTTGGGTTTTTTAGGACGAGTAATGCTACACCTACGTAATCCCAGTTACGTAATTAACGTAATGTGAAACGTGTGAGCTGTTGATTGTAGATTGGGGGGAGGGAGGGGCCCACCACCATGAAAATCAGGGGAGGAGAGAGAGAGGCAATTTACGTTAACCCTTTCGTAGGTTCCCGTAGATGTAGAAAGATGTGAAATGCGTGAATGTGTAGTGGACGTACTATTGGAGTGCCTAAGATAATTTGTGTATGTATAGACCCTATGTGTTTATTTTACTTCGCATGTTAGATTTGTCTCGGTTCAATAAAAAGCAGAGTTGGTGATGATGGTGTGCCTGTCATCCTGCAATATAGGCCGTCCGATCTATATCTAACGGATAGGAAGGAAACTATGACAATTTACCCGCACTCCTCTCCACATTTGCGGATAAGGCTTTCCCTCATTCATCCTTTTCTCCCACAAGATCTTGATCTTCCGTGCAACGCACGGGCATCTTGCTAGTACTCACAATATGTATATTATTGTGAAAGTTCATATACACCGACCGAGATTAATGCAAACACGGCAGATTTTCATTACATTTCGAACTTTTATAGGACAGAAAAACAAAAGAAACCCGACCCTAAACCTATCCTAGGGCGGCGACCGACGTCCTCCATCTGCGATCTCTATGTACGGGGGTGGGGTTCAAGACCCGTGAAGTGAAGGTGCGGTCTCCGGCGAGGAAGAGTAGAACACGGGATACGGACCGGCCAGTTGGCACACCATGCCCTGCCGCCTCCCATGCCCTACTCATCCTCGGAGGAGTCCCCGACCTCGGCGGTGCCGGACGTTGGACGGCGGCAAGTAGGACGCGTGGCTGACGGTGCTCCCGTCGTCGGCCGCCAGCGTGGCCACCGCTTGTGCGGTCGCGTCCGCGTCCGGCTACACCGCTATTGTGTCGCGAGAGGCGACTTGAGCGAGGGCGGCGACCTCGAGCTTCATCCCCGAAGACAAGCTCTCCCGCAGAGCGTTCGCACTTGTCGGTCATGGCGGATGTGGTGCCAGGTAGGAGGACGATGCGCTATGGAGTGGAGGTTAGCTGGGCGTTGCCGCTTTAAGTAGCGCATTCCGGTGAGGCCAAGCGTCCGGGTGCATCATTAAGTCTCTGGAGTTGGTTCCTCGGGCACCGAGCCTCTTAACGGCGACATACGAACGGACGACATGAATGCGGGCAGCTGGCGCCGGCTGGGAACACACCGCGCGACGGCGCGAGGGACGAGGGTTTTGGTGTGCCAGGGTGGTCAGCTGCGGTCGTGGCAACGTTGGAGATGCCCTTTGCTCACATGCGATCCCCGCATGTCATTGAAAAAGCAAGACGACCTGGCATGGTCTCGGGTCCAGAGGATACAGTTGGCCGCACTACACCACTCCGCGGACGCGTCGCGGTGCCCCGTGCATCCTCGACGAGCCGGGTGTTGGGGTGTGTTTGGATTGTGGCCAAAGTGCACCTTACCAAAATTTTGGTCATGACCCAAAGATTGGTCTTTGTTTGGATGGTTGCCATTTTTTGGCATGCCAATGAACTCTAGCCAACTCTAGTTCATTTTTCTTGCCAATGTCGGCCAAATCATGGGCAACCAATACCTCAACCAAAATTTTGGTCATGACCCAAAGATTGGTCTTTGTTTGGATGGTTGCCATTTCTTTGGCATGCCAATGAACTCTAGCCAACTCTAGTTCATTTTTCTTGCCAATGTCGGCCAAATCATGGGCAACCAATACCTCAACCAAAATTTTGGCTACCCAGTGCTTTGATGGGGCAACCTTGGGCACAAACCAAACATACTATTGGTCGTGCCACAGTACTAACGCCACCCTCGGCACACTGAAACCGACCATGTCTAGCGACGATATGAGCATGTCGCTCACCGCGGTCGCCGTGTCCAGAGGCGGTGCTGGAGCTGCGCCCCGCTGTTGGCCCCAACGACCCACATGAACGGTTGTCGGTGGCGAGGAGGTTGTGGGCCAGCTCCTCCATTGACTAGTCTGCGCTACGTCGTCCCGACGGGTGTGCCCCACATGTCGGTTTCCCTGTTTTCCCGGCCATATTCGAGCATCAGTGCTCCGCGTTGCGCATTAGGCCTTTCACTATGTAGGCCAAGCGAGACAACTTATTGTTTATTTGAGCCGTTCAAGTATAATCATGTGGCGTTTGCTTATTTCTCATTCCTCTCCAACCCTCTTCTCCATCGATCATGTCGCCCTCCAGTCGAGTCCATCCTCCCGCATGCCTCATTTGAACATTCCGCCGAGTATCATTCGCATGTACCCACCCTAGTCCTCTTTCAATAGATCTTCGGACCCCGAGATGAAATCGAGAGGGAACGAGTGGGGGCACGTGATACCTAAGGCGGGTTCAAAATTTTGAACCGGTGACCATAGCATCCGCAAATCATATATAAAGGGTATTCAATGTTCGTTTCGTTTTTGAACGTACAATATACTCCCCCTATCCTTTCTAGTTTACATATAAGTTTTATGTGTAGTCAAAGTATCTCTACTTTGATCAAAAAGGTATCAACATTCAACAACGCCCAATCAATATTGTTAGATTCGTACGTACTCCTAGATTTGTACTCGAGATGGTTTCCAATTTGACTATTGACAAGATTAATAGTACATGAGATGTATAATGTGAAAATTATATCATTGGAAACTCCTTTCACATACGAATTTGACCGTATGCTTTGTGTAAGTTGCATGTCATATATTATTACTCTAACATTTGGTCAAAGTTAGCCTCGAAAAACGCATTAGACCCTGTATGCTTTGTGTAAGTTGCATGTCATATATTATTACTCTAACATTTGTGTAAGTTGCATGTCATATATTATTACTCTAACATTTGGTCAAAGTAGTATAGTGGAAGTGGATCCTCTGACGTAGGTATCCCTGCCTTACCCTCCCTTCCGGTCACTTACTGGCGGACCCCATGCTTGCTAGGCCCCGCATGTCAGTTACTCAATGGGTTCAGCCACGTCAGGGGATCCTCATCCGTAGTATACTCCCTCTGTTTTTATTTACTCCGCATAAAACGGAGGGAGTGGTGGTATAATAAATGACGCGGGCGGGGGAGGGGGAGGGACGTCGGTTTGCTCTCAACTGCTGTCCCACAAGCGAGCGAAAACGCAAGACGAAGCGCGTTCCATTCAGTGAGCGACGTGGAGGGTCCAGCGTGCCGGGCTGCAACGCGAACGCGACAAGAGCGATGTACAGTCAAAACCGATTGACCGGTCATCACCGGAACCACTATTCACACCAGAACCTTCGCTGCTCGGCCTACGCCAGCCACTGCCCTAAAACCACACCAAATCTCCAGCCCATTCCCCCACCTTTCGATCCCCTAGCCCGTATCAAGCGTCCCCTAGTTCGCCGGAAAGCCAGGGTGCGCCGCAAGATCACTTACTACAAGATGCTGACGCCGGAGCGCCGCGCAGAAATTGCGGCGGCGGTCGGCGCCACAGACCTCCGTTCCCAAGCTCGCTTTGCGGCGGGCCAATCCCCGAGTTCTCTGGAGCCAAGCTACGAGGAGGAGGAAGCCGATCCAATGTTCATGGCAGAGGTCGCGGTGCAGAAGGCCCCCGATGGGTATGAGACGATGGACGTCGACTTCGTGCCGGCGTCCGAGTCCCCCATGGTGCAGGCGGACCAGCGGTTCAACATGGCGATACTAAAGGAGGACCGGGAGGCAGAGGCTCAACTCGACGCGGAGCGCGCGCATGCCGCTGCCATCGAGGCTCTCCTGCGGGCAGAACCGGATGTCGTGGATGTGAACCGGGCTGCGGAGGCTCAACTTGAGGCGGAGCGCGCGGATGCTGCTGCCATCGAGGCCCTCCTGCAGGTGGAACCGGACGTCCTGGACTTGAACCGGGCGGCAGAGGCTTGACTCGACGCAGAGCGCACGGATGCCGCTCTCATCGACTCCCTCCTGCAGGCGGAACCAAACGTCCTGGACTTGAACCGGGCGGCGGAGGCTCTACTCGATGCGGAGCGCGCGGATGCCGCTGCCATCGAGGCCCTCCTGCAGGCGGAACCGGACGTCCTCGACTTGAACCGGGTTGTGCTCTCGTCCGTGCAGAGCGCCCGCACGCTCCGCTTGAATGAGTAGCTGGAGGCCGAGGACAACCACGGTGCGGAGACACACGTCGGCAGCGACGGCTGGTTCGCGCCGGCAGCCAACGACGAGGCCGTCTCTTTCCGCGAGCAGTGATAGTTTTTCTTTATGTTGTTGTTTTATGGATCTTTTGCTGTGTAAAAACATATATTTGTTATGCAAGTCGCCTGACTTGGGTCAGTCTACCATTTTAGGCGGTTGGATGAATATCCTACGTCTCCTAACCCTTCTTTCCTTCTTCCTCACCTCTTCTTCTTCCCCAACAAACCACCGCACGGGCCGTACGGATACTCCCCAACATGTGGTTGGATAAACATACTCTATGAACGAAAATTATGTTTCAGCGATAGGATGGCTGAGTTTGGTTTGTTCACATGCGACAACACGTGTCAGTGAGGGTGCGTTCCCTTGGTTGGGTTTGCGGCGTGCAGGAGCGACTGTGTGAGGGTGCGGTGCGACCGCGGCGTGCAGGAGCGACCGTGTGAGGGTGCGGTGCGACCGCGACAGCCGTGCGCAAGTGTACCTCCTTCTCATTTTGAAAACTTTAGGCAAGCTTGGCAAAAATGTGTGGCGAAGTTTGGCAATGCACGCCTAGACCCAAACAAGATAAGTACGTACGTACTAGGAGTACTAGTGTTAAAAAAGAAAGGCGGGGTTTTCCTTTGCGGGATTTAATCGATACAAATCCTCGTTTCACGTGTCAATTAATGCGTTTTTTTCTCCAAAGACCAAAGAGCTAACCATCTCACTCCTCATCGCTTGATTAATGCAGCGCCATGCAAACCAACCTTCTCACTTCCGCATGCATGCAGGGGATATTAATGTCCTTGGTTGCTAACCCCATCAATTTTGCCTTGATTAGTGTTAGTGGCCCTTTGCAAATTGTAATTTTGATATACTGGCCTTGTGTACAAAAAAATGGAGGTAGTAACTATATTTGACTTCCTTCCCCATTGCGGTGACGTCGATGATATCTTTTTTTGGGTGGTTTGGCGAAGTGCGTTCGACAGAGAACACCATTGAGGGAGACCACGGTAAGTCGTTCGCAAGTGCCGCCTGCAAGCCGAGACAACCGCCTTATTTGCATCCAGGAAGTCCTTTACTAGTACTACTAGGAGTACTAGTGCGGTGAGATGGTTTCTCGAAGAAGACGATGGAGAAGCGGAGTCAGCGAAGAGTGAAATGATGGTTGCTTCGTCCGTGCTTTTGTGATTTGACGCCTCACTGCTTTGTGATTTGTGATAGAAGGGACAGGTCACCCCGGGCATAAAAACTGAAGACCGAAGACCGAACCCGAAAAGATCGAGACCGAACCCAAAAAGACCAAACTAGCAAAGACCGAATAAAAAACGGTCTGCAAAAATAGAAGACCGAACTAGGTATGGTCTGTTCGGTCTTGTTGTTTTGAGGACCGAATAGCCCGTATAGACCGAATTACTAAAAGCCCATCCTAAGGCCCGTCTAGCCAGACCAATGGTCACACACAATTACACGAGTACAGACCTCACGTCCTTAGTCCTCACTTCACGATTCACAGGAACCAGCCGGCACCCTGATTCACTCCCGTTCCTCTTTTTCTCTCCCACTACGAACCCTAGCCGCCGCGCGCCGCCCACCGCTGTGGCCCGATGCCCCGTGACGACTGACGACTGCGGCACCGAGGTGCGCCGCACGCCCTGACCAATGAAGAGCGGCGCCCACAGCGGCAACCCTGACCGGTGAAGACTGGCGCCCGAGCGGCAGTCCTGACTGGTGAAGACCGGCGCCCCGCGTCGACAACCTCGACCCCCCGTCGGTCGCTCCACTTCCCGCGACGGGGCCGTCCGCCGCCGGTGCTCCACCTCCTGACGGCCGGTTCAACAGGTGCAGTCCCTGACCACCACTCGTCCTCTTCCACACTGTTCGCTGGCTCGCCGCCTGCTGCCATCTTTCGGTTCTCCACATCACAGCTGATGGTTACTTACTTCATCTCTCTATGTACATATATGATACATGATTCCCATGAAATCAGCGCTCCTGCAAGTGTTTTGTAGGCAATACATGCCTTGCTTTCTGTCAAATGTTAGCACTTGGAGACAACAAATAGAACTCTGTACTGTACTACACTTAACTAGAGTAGTGTCAAATGTTAGCACAAGATTATTTCTGTAGCCATTTGGGTTGTTTTTGCAACCATAGTAATTTGTTTTCTATTTATTTCTGCACTTCAACTTCTATCCATGCAGTCTTGTAAAAGCAACACTTTAAAATGGAACATTCAGAGTGCGGATTTGGGCAAGATAACTGAGAAGAATCACACACTTTAGCAGCTTCAATAGTTTAGTACTACTAGTAGGAGTAGAGAATTTATATCTATAATCCTCTTTGTTATTGCAAGATAAATCCTGGGTACAGAATTCCTATGTACATAGTAAAGCATTTGTGCTTGTTTCCTAAAACTAGATATATACATGGTATATATCATTTTGGTAGCCGATACGAGATACACAAAGATGGGTTATATGCACCTTATGTTCTTATTTGCTCATGTCAATGTTGTTTGACAGACCAATGTCCTCTTTTGTGTAGATGTTTCCTATACCGGAATCTAAATATGATGAGGAGTTGAATGAGAAAGATGCCGAAGCGAAAGGTGCCAATCTAGAAGCTGCTCAAGATGACAAGCCAAAAGAACAGAAGCAAATGACGTCATGAATCTTGTTGTTGGACCATGAATTACGAATCTTCTTACTTTGTGTCATATGAATCTTGTTACTTGTTGTCAAGTATAAACATGTATTGGTATTTTGTTGTTGTCAAATATAAACATGTATTGGTACTGGAAGTAACTCGCTGTATCAATTAATTTGGTCTGTTTGGTCTGGACCGAAGACCGAATAGTAAAGACCGGAGACCGAATAGTGTAGAACCGAAAAGACCGAAATTATTTCGGTCTTCAATTCTGGAAGACCGAATTCTTGGAAGACCGAAAAGACCGAACCGAACAAACCGAAAAGACCGAACACCCAGGGCTAGGGACAGGGGAGTAGACTCTGTGCTCTATACTGTACTACATGCGTCCAAGCATGGGAGAAAGAGGAGAGACGTTGCATTTTTCTATTCCTTCAATCAATCAATTAGGGAGCTTCGGTTCCATCTTTTTGGCTTTGGCAACACCGTCCACAATGGTTCCCACGATGCCAAAAGCTATTTTCACATTTGGCTACACATTGTGGATGCCCTTAACCGTACCACTTGGTTTTGCTCCTGTGTGCTATCTATACAAATCTCAGTTATATTGATCTAAAAAATTATAGAATCAAGATTAGTAAAAAGGAGGTGATTTTGCCGCGCGGATGGCGGGGGAGGTTTCTTATTTGAGCAATGCTACATCCACGTAATGGTTTACGTAAAGTTACGAACTGATGTGATGTGGGACTATTTGATTGGATTAAAGGAGAGGATTAGGCCCACCCCACCTGAAAATCAGGGGGCATATATAGATTAGATGGAAAGTATACGTAGCAGCTACGTAGCCCTTTGTAAGTCTAGGATTAGGCTTCTTATTTTCGGAGGACGTTGTCCTGGCGGTTTGCTAACATGCGGTCCCACGTGTCAGTGCTTTACCAAGCCGATCCGCGTCCCACATGAGGCAGAACAATGGCAGAAGCAACATGTGGTTAAGTTGAAGAAGATGAGGGAGAAGCGGATTCAGCAACGAGTGAAATGATGGTTGCTTCGTCCCTCCAACTTAACTGCGGGAAAGGTGCAGCTTGTGATTTGACGCCTCATTGCTCATTACTACGCCGGCGCCATGACTGGGGTGCTTCACCCCGACTGCTCTGCACTGTATTCCGGTATGGCACGTTGACCCGGTAGCTTGATGTCCCACATGTCGGCGAAAGGGACTAGAAGATTTATGAAAGCGAGCGCTCCACTCTTACGACGGAGGAGTAGACGACACGACGGCCCAGTGAACTGTCACTTGTAGTACTATATAGTACTATAGTTTTGCTGTTTCGCACGATCCATCGATACAAACCCGATTAAACATTAAAGGGCGGGATTTTTCCCGCGCGGTAGATGATATTGGCCATACATTTCAAAGGCAATTTTAATGTATGCAAACTGAATAATTATAAGTAACAATATGATATCTAGTAAAACTAAAAACACATATGATTTATTGTGTTAGAGTGTAGTAGTAGTGTTGTATTGCATAGTTGTTAGATGTAACATGCGAGAACGTGTAGAGATGTAGTTTTGGAGGGCCTACAGAGAGAAAAGCGTAATACGGTCACCGAACTTCAGAATAAGCTGATTACGGCACTATATACGTTTTGCGGTGATTATACGATCACTTGCTCACAGTTCAGCATCGGATTGCACTCTGTTGACCGGCCAAATAGTCTGTGTGGCGCCATGTTGACTAGTTAAATTGACCACGTTCCTTGTGGGTCCCACCTGTCAGTTCGCATAGGCAAAAGGTCAGATAAACACAAATTTACGCAGGCGCGACAAGGCTCCAACCCGTGCGCGGGAATCACCTGGTTGTGTATGTGTCTGTCAGGGCCTAATGTGTGCGCATGCACGTGTAGGTTGAGCACTTGAGCGTGAGAGTGTGTGTTGGTCGTGTGGTGTACTGGTGTGTGCATGCATGCGTGCGTGTGTGCGTGTGAGTGTTGCGTGCGTGCGTGTGAGTGTTGCATGCGTGCGTGGCTGCGTGTGTACGTGTGAGTGTTGCGTGCGTGCGTGGGTGCATGTGTTTGTGTGAGTGTTGCGTGGATGCAGTTCGTGTGCATGCGTGCGTGTGTGTATAATCACCACACCAGCTCCTGTGTGTTAAAACAGACGGCTCAGCATACCAATACAAGGCCACCTTGTCCGCTGTGCCTGCGGTCATGACTTCGAACCACCGTCCAAATATTTTTTTGTCGTTTGTTTTCATTCTTACTAGCAAGATGCCCGTGCATTGCACGTAACATAAAGATGCATTTGTATGACTTGTTTATCTTGTGAGGGAAAAGGATGAACGAGGGAAGGCCTTATTTGCAAATGTGGAGAGGTGTGTGGGTACCTTTTTGCAAAATTGCCATAGTTTCTTTCCTATCCGTCAGATATAAATCGGACGGCCTATATTGCAGGATGGCAGGCACACCATCATCACCAACTCTGTTTTTTATAAGAGTGTATTTTATGTATTTTATAAGAGTGTAGATGTAGAGTAGATACAAGTCGACAGGTGGGCACGATGGTAGTGAGATAATGTGATGCAACACTAGAGGTGCCACGTGGAGCGTTTAACTGGTCAACTAGTCATGTCATGAGCAAATACAGAGTTGTACGGTGAGCCCGTGACTGTATAATAACCACTAAACATAAATGGTGACCGTAATGAGTGGATTCTGAAGTCCAATGTATGTATCGTGCTTTCGCTTCAAATACAATGATCGTCATTGCATATATCGCAAGAGAAAGATGAAACATGCGTGAATTTTCTGGGGGCTTACTTTTAGAGGACCTGGAGATAGTTTTGTGTGCATACGTGAAAGGGGCGTACAGGGGGGTATGCGATGGAGAGAGAGATGCTCTTCGTTTCTCTTTATTATGACTAACTTTGTATATAGTATAAAAATATACAAATTCACAGTGCGGAATAAATATCATTGTGGGCACCATGCAATGCAAATTAGCGTTCGTACTCCTCCATATAACTTTGTAATGTTGTATATATGTAGAAACTCTAAAATAATTTTTTGGCCACACTTTATTCAAAAGGAATGTTGTATGCGAAATAAACGTGAAGAGAGGGCTTTTTAGATCAATGGGGTACGTGATGTAACATGTGTGAATGTGTAGTTGATGCATTTGGCGGGGCCTAGAGAGGTATGTGTGTGTATTACGTATTCGAGAGAGGCATGGATAGAGGGGCCGACGGGGGGTGTGGGAGAGATAGCACGAGAAATGAGAGTGGTCTAGAGAGAGAGAGAGAGACGAATATGACGTCACGACAAGAGATTCCATTCCCTTGAGTGTGTATATGCAAGGGGGGAGGGAATAGAGGCACCAGGAGAAATTTTCTGTGTGTGTGGTGTTTGTGTTGGTATGTGTGGGTGTGAGAAGATAATGAGACGTGGGGGCAGAGGGTGTGGCACCGCGTGAGGTCCGGTGGGTCGAGGTGAGGCCCTTCGTTCGGTTCTGACCTGCGCCACATTGGTCGGCCCGTGACGCATTTAGGAAGACCCATGGACGACTAGTCGTACAAGACAAAGATAGCAGAATTGTGAAGGACTCTATGTCCACTGACAAAGCCGGCTAGGATTTGTAACCCTAGGTTCTCGGACTAAGGTAACCCCTTTATCTTTGACATTACTATTCATCCAACCTAACTTTAAGGGACATCCTACAGAATGCTCTGCTAGAATCATACTCGTCGATTAGGAAGAGAGGTGTGAGACAATGCGTGAGAGACAGGCGTAAAGATAATGTGCGTACATGAGACACGTAGGCAGGTCCATGTATATAGAAAGGGTCGATGAGGATTGTGCGTGTGTATGTTTGCGAGAGGAAGAGTGCTTGTGATAAAGGTTAGTGAAAACAGTTGTAAATGGTTACGAGAGGGAGGGAGGGTTATATCTAGAGCATGTGTGCGAGAAAGACACCTCGGGAGAGAGTGTGTGAGCATGTGTGAGAGACCACCGATGGAGAGTGAAACTACACGTAAAAGACTGCTCTACACATTGATTAAAGATATAAATTCTATCCAAATATTAGGATGGGATCATGATATTTGCAATTTGCGTAAGGAGCGGTCATTGATCCATCAGACATCTAGATTCTATCGAATTTGAGCATGTCTATGTTATTATTCGACACAATTGATCCACATAGTTAGTATTTTGAACTCCAGACAATGCATCGCTTTAGCAATCGGATATAAACGTGAGTATAGTTCATGTTGTGTGTGTAAAGCACATTATACATACGAAAGTTACACAATGGACATTATAAATAGCTACCTATGAACTAGCATACATTTGAATTCAACTTAAGGTGGTTTAAAAAAATCGAATTCAACATGAAGTCCATTCAATTATTTGAATTTGATATCATGGCATTTGTAAACCATACCTAAATTATGGGGGCACCAATCTTTGCTCTGATTTTGTACATAATAGCATATGTAGTCGTGTACAAAATAGATTCAAATTTAGCTCCTCCATTCCAAAATAATCGTAGTTATAGGATTTTCAAGTGTCAAAATTTCAAAAAGAAGCGGATAATTTAATGAGGTTTTCAAACATACAAGGTCAAATATAACGTTGTCTATTTAGGTCAATCCTCATAGTTCAAGAGTACTCTAAACGTGAATGCTTGTGTTTCAAAATTTCGAACGAAGCGCCAAAAGAGCCTCTACTCGTCCGAAACCGCGTGAGACCAATGTTTGGTAGTACAAGGACATTACTTTTCTAATAACTCCGACCCGTGAAACCTACCGGCCCGACGTCCAAAGGTCTAAACTGGGGTAGGTTTGTAGCTTCATCTAGACGCCACGCAACCGCATCCGAAAAACATTCATACACAATGGCCGCCTAAGCACACATGCGCGCGGCCGAAATCTCTCCCGCCCACTATTTGGGACACCTGGGATTACCATCCTACCCCCGACCCGCAGTAGGTCCGAAATTTAAGAGGGGGGCAAAGTTTGTACTTCCCCCAAATTTCAAACAAGCGCGTCCCATCTTCTGTTCAAAAAAGCCAAAAACAAGCGCATCCCAGACCGAAACATGGTTCCCCCCACCCGTCCGATTCCCCATTCGTACTCCGTGGGCGCCAAAACTACCTCTCCACCAGCCGCGAAACCCCGGCGTCCTCCGTCCGCCACCCCATCCCACCCATCAACCGCCTCCCTCCTCCATCACGCCGGAGCCGATACCCCGACGTCGTCGTCCACCGCAACCTCAACCGCAACGCCCTCCACGGCTAGTAGTTGAAGCCGAGGCCGAGCCGTCCGTACCCGAGCCAGTTCAACCACACCGTCCTGCGCCTCACCGCTGCCGCTCCAACTTCGCCACCCTCCACCGCACCGGAGTTGTTCCTGCTACACCGTCCTTCGCCGCCTCGGATCCGCTTCCCCTCCGCTGACATACGGCCACGGCAACACAGTCAACAATTTGGCCATGGGTTCGTCCAAGCCTGCACCCTCCAGAACATCGGTTTCCCCGGTAAAAAGAAGAAGATCGGTGCGACATGTGGAGGTGACCACACCGGCAACCGAAAAAGGTACTCCTCTTCCCTTATTCGTGCAAATCTTACGTCTCTGCTTGCACGGTATTCATCCCACAGAAGACACTAGTTGACCGCTTCTTCTTGATACTAGATGTTCCTAGTAACTCGCGATACACAAGGTTTCTCATCATATACTATTTCACCTTAGCTAGAGGTCCGTCGCCCCCCTGAATTTCAATTTCTGGCCAGTTGATTCCCAATTAACGGAAGCATTCCCCGGCGTAACAAGCGATAGTACGCCTATTACGCCGGGGAAGCAGCGCCTTGGTGTTTATCTTAGGGGCGTGTGCGGCCTAGAGCTACTGGCGCCCGATCTGGAGGTCGGCCGGGATTAAAGGGATGGCCTGGGGGCGCTGCCAAGCACGGCGATGGTGTGAGGTCGATGGGAGGGCGGGGCGGCGGAGGCAGGGGTCTGGGCCGGTGGTCGCTGGCGGTTCAAGAAAGATCGTCAACAGTGACTGGCGGGAGGTAGACGAAGGCCATCTGCCCGTTCCTTATAGATCGGACGGTTCATTAAAAAATCGACTGACCTATTTATTTTCAGTCGACTGTTATCTTAGATATGACCACATGTGGTGGTGTGATGGAGGAGTACCTGCATTTCCTGTGCTCATATATTACAAAATCATACGGAGTAGAATCTAATTTTGTTTGCCATGCAATGTTGTAGAGCTATCATATGTCTCCTGTCATTTATTTTTCAGCCACCTGCTATCTGCTACTTTTACAGTGCACTAGTTCTGCACACACTTCACCCTTACTCTCAAGGGTATTTCAGACTCTGCTGCCATGAGAGAAGCCAAAAAGAAAAGAGAGAAGTCGCTCCAGCTTTATGTGCGGTTAGGCAAGACACGTTACAGCGCTATAAAGGGTGCAGTGTCAGCAGATGGAGACGGTAAACGTAGCTCTGGAGTTGATGACCTCGCTCGCAATGAACCACCATCCCAGGTGCTTGCTTTAACTTCGCGGTGTCATATGTGGTTGCATGTTCCATATGGTGTCTAGCTTGTATTCGAAAGGCCGAAGTCGGTAAGATAAGGAAAGATATTTTTTTACATGAACCACCAGCCCGTGAGCACCAGAAGACAAATAGCTAGTCAGGGCACTGGCCGAGCCAGTGACAAGCCCAGCAAATATAGGCATCACCTGGAAGCCAACTAAAAAGCTGCGATGGTGGCGAAGCAGCCCGCCTCCCACCAGGCTCTCAGGTCCTAGATGATCATGCTCACCACTCCAGCCGGATGTCTAGCTTGTATTGCTTCCAATTTGGTTAAATTGCATCTGCTTAGCTTACACATTATACCTTTGAATATGACATGCCTTTCTGTTTTTGGTACATACTAGTACATCTGTGTATTAACCATGTTCTTACATCAAACTAATGTTCTTGTGTATCCCTCATCAATCACTTATGACGAGGTAGGCAGGCAAGGGGGCTACTCCTCATTTAAAGAATGCAGCGTCAGCCTCCCGACATGATTCTCAAGAAACAGAAATGCTAGATGAAGATAGTGAACGTAGCTCTGTAGTTGATTACAGCATTTCCCCTACACTAGCATCGCAGGTGCTTGCTCTAACTTGGCAGCGTGATATGTGGTTGCATGTTGCATATGGTGTCTAGATTGTAATTCTTCCAATCTGGTTAAACTGCATTTGCTAGTCTGCTTAGCTTATACATTATACCTGTTAATGTGACATGCCTTCCTGTATTTAGTACATAGTACATATGTCTATTAAGCATGTCCTTACATAAAACTATTGTTTTTTTGTATCCTGCATCAATCAACATGGCGAGACACCTTTAGTATATGCAGTGCGATATTAGTTGCATCTTTCATATGATTTATAGCATGCGCTGCTTCTAATTTGTTGAAATTCCATTTATGATGGGACACTTTTAACTTGGCAGAGTCATATTGGTTGCATCTTTCATGTGGTGTCTAGCTTGCATTGCTTCTTATTTGCTGGAATGGTTTCTGCTTAGTTTACACAAACAGTTGTGAACATGCCATGTCGTCATGTTTTTCATACATATTCCATCCTGATATCATGTGTTTGCCTTACATCAAAGTAGTGATTGTCAGTATCATGCATGAATGAGTTCTAAAGAGAGAATTTTATTGCTTTTTCTTGTCGGTTTTACTTAACAATTCAAAATCAATAAAGCGGAAGGAAGTTAGCAAGGCAGCGGATAAAGGTGCTCCTTCCGAACGGAGGGCCTCTATAGTTTCTACTCCTCCACACCCCCAAGATGATTTCCAAGACAACACATGCATAGACACTCAACAAAGCTGTGTTTATGATGAGCACGTCTCCCCTAGTGCAGCATCACCGGTGCTCCCTCTAACTTGGCACTGTTATATGTGGTTGCATGTTATGTGTGATGTCTAGCTTGTGTTGCTTCTAATTTTGTTGAATTCCATCTGCTTACTTTACACATTATACTTGAATAAGACACGTGTTCCTGTTTCTAGAACATACAATATCTGTCTATCACACCATGTTCTTACATCAAATTACTACTGTTGTGTAACCTGCAACAATCACTTATCATAAGACACGTTTGACTTCGGAGTGTGATATAGGTTACATCTCACATTCTTTTCTAGCTTGTACTACTAATTTGTTGAAATGGCACTTATGACGAGACAGTTTTAACTTGGTAGAGTGATATTCATTGCATCTTTCATATGGTGTCTAGCTTTCATTGCTTCTAATTTGTTGAAATGCCTTCTCCTTAGTTTACACATCATAAGCTGTGAATATGCAATGCTGTGAATATGCAATGGCACTAATGACGAGAGACCTCTAACATGGTAGTGTGATGTTGTTTGCATCTTGCATATGATTTATTTCTTGTACTGCTTCACATTTGTTTAAACGCCATTTATGATGAGACACTGTTAACTTGGCAGAGCGATATTTGTAGCATCTTTAATATGGTGTCTACCTTCCATTGCATTGCTTCTAATTTGGTGAAATGTCTTCTTCTTAGTTTACACATCATAGTTCTGGTTATCTCTTCCGTCCTGTTTTTCATACATATTACATCCTCCTATCATGTGGTTGTCTAACATCAAAGTTCAGTTCGTCTGCATCACGCATCAATTTGTTCTGAATAACTAAATTGTTATTCGTTTTTCTTGTCGGCTTGACTTAACATGGCACAGAGAAAGAGGAAGAAACACAGAATGGCAGGGAATGAGAAGCGGATGAATCCTGCAAATTCTGCTGGTACTGATGGTGCAATAGAAGGTCAAAGTTCAGCAGAAAATTCTACAAACACGGCATCCCATGCTACACGAGTTGCAAAAAAAGCCAAACAGAAACAAATAGCTGCCACCAAACAAGCAGAGATAGCCCTAGTTCTTGCAACACCTACCACAGTACTACCAGCTGCACGACTTACTCGTGCGTCAACTGAGCTAGCAGCATGTTCCCAAGCTCCCTTGCCACCTGACACTACTTCCCAAGCACTCTTGACACAAGACGAGTTGGCAATATCAGATGAACCTTATGAGCTTCAACAGCAAGAAGGTAGTTGCTGGAGTCAAGTTACAGTCGCATGCTTCTTTATATGTAGTCTCACAGTTTGATGTACACTAACACTTCCTATGTTCGTTGTTGGACTAGCACCTAGGCGCAAGAGGAAACAAACATCAGGGATAATGCTCGATAGGTTAACTAAATCTAGAGGAGGAAGAATGGAGATCCATTTTGAGGCAGGTTTAAAAAGGCCACGTGATGCTACAGAGTCAGCCAAGTTAGTATCAGAGGCAGCGGTTGCCGTTAGGTGTCATGTACGTATCCTCCCAACATGGATTCAGTACAGGAATGACAAAGACGGAACCCAGTTCAACACCTTCCTCGACCATTTATCTGTAAGTATGGTTATGTATGGAAACTAGTAATATCGTCTTGCTCTGTCCCATACTTTCTAGGTTGCTGATAATGAGACTCCCATAATTTTCAACGGATGAGGTTCAAGTTGGATAGCCAAGATGATGCAACCAGACAAGCTTGCACCCATGTTTTCAAGTCTGCACTGCGATAGTATTGGTATAACTTGAGGAAAACTCACTTTGAAGGCAAGGCTAACAGTGAACTTTCCCAAACATCTCCAGTGGAAAATATATCGGATGAAGACTGGAGGGGCCTTGTTAAACACTGGTCTGATCCGAAGTATCAGGTACATTATATATATGTGATCAGATCACATGTTGAAGTCCTATTTACGCATGTGCCACACAAATCTATCTTCTTGTAGGTGAACTGTTCAAAGAACAAGGCCAACCGTACGAAAGTGAAATTCCAACAAACGACGGGATCTCGTAGCTATATTGCACACTGCGAGGCTCTTGTAATTAGCTGCTGTTTCACTCTTTTCGTTGTACCATATTATCAGATCTATATTGACTTGTTTGAAATGCAGAGGAAAGCCCGCAAGGACCAAAAAGTACCTGAACCAAATGCTCTGGAAATCTTCAAGGATGTCACACCAGCAAGAAGAAGGGCATGACTACACCAGTCAAAGCCGCTATTGTAAGTCCTTAATCCTCATGCCTTTTAACTACTACTTACTCTGACTTGTGCCTTGAACTGCATGGTTTGCAGCCAATGTTACTCTTTTCAATTTTATACACAATTGTCTTAGCGTATCATTGCACCTTACAAGGTTTAAAAGAGAGGAGTGATGTTCCTTTGATCTTGACCCGTAATCTAGTTCCGTGCTGGACTTGCCCACACAACGTTACAATTGCCTGTTTGTCTGTTCTCAGTTGTTTTGTGATATGAATGATGTCATACTATGCTTACCGTATTATAAACTTCGTCTCTTTATCCTTAGCCCTCAATACAATGTGAAGAAATAGACAATACATTAGCGATGGTACATGGTCATATGTTTGGAACCTGGTTTTATTATGTACTTTGCAATAAAATACAACTAATGTTTTACATGGGTTCACCAGAATGAGTTCTATATATAGACCAAAGCTATTTTGTTTGGTTTTGCTGCCTCCTTAATATCTTCTGTTCTGGTACTACTAATGTAAAACCTCAACTTTTCAGCAAGCTATGGAAAAAATGGTGGAACCGCCACCTTCTGAAGGTGGCGAGGCAACTATAACCGCAATGTCAGCTCTTGCTGCAGTGGGTCAGTACCTGTCCACTAACAGTGCCAAAAGCACTCCTGCGTAATACTGGGTTGGTTGTTAAGGAAATATCATCCAAACTGCCTCATGATCAAGATATGCAAGCTCAAAGCAATGTTGTATCTGCGCTCCAGACACAAGTCCATTCCCTAACAGAGACCCTTTGTGAAACAAGGAGAAACATTGCTCAATGTCGTCAAGATATGCATGATTTTGAAACCAGACTATCAGACATTTGCTATGTAGTTCAGGAGCCTAGGGGGAATGAAGGCGAGGGTTATGGTGCTCCATCGGACAATACAGCATGAAAACGTAACAGTCAGGTCAAATGAACTGAGCTTCTGAACTTCTGGTGGTGCATTTATCTGCTAGACTGTTAAGTTTTATGCCAACCTTCCTTTTGTTATATAGTTGTAATTTGTTTTGGTGTGATACAAAATTTATTCTTAACGTGCAGCCACCGGCTGAAGAAAACAGCAAGCCATTTTTGTATAGTGTAGGGTGTTCCCTATATTTGCACTAGTGGCGATCTTTGATGCCGAGTGGATGTAATCTATGCAATCGCCTTAATAGCCTAGCGTTAGTTTCGGCCTTATTTATTTCCTAGTCTTCTTTTTCCCTGGTTTGCTAGTGGCCTCAACTACCATGGGCCATATACGGGCCATAGGATCCATGGGTCTCCTACGGGCCATCGATAAATGGGCCTGTAATCAGTGGGCCTCGGGCCGTCGGATAAATGGGTCTACATGGGTCGTAATCGGGCGTAATTGGTATCGGCCCAGCACGGTAACAGGCCGTAGGACAGCAAAGGCTTAATTCTGTCACAGGCATAACGGGTCGTTAATGGGCCAGAATATAGGACGGGCTGGAAATGGCGCAACGGGTTAACAGGCCAGAAACGGGCCGACTCTTGCCATGGGCCGAATTTGGCCCATTAGGGTAACAGGCCAGTAAGGGGGCGACTCTTGCCATGGGCCGAATTTGGCCCATTAGGGGAACAGGCCAGTAACGGGCCGACTCTTGCCATGGGCCGAATTTGGCCCATTAGGGGAACAGGCCAGTAACGGGCCGGAAGTAATCGAGGGCCGAAAAGGAGCCCAAGAACGTATGGGCCGTCAATAGGCCGAAAGCTAAGACGGGCTGGAAACGGCCCATGTAAATCACGGGCCGTTAACGGGTATAAAGAAAATTACTGTTCATTATGGGCTAGAGTCACCGTGGGCCTGTAAAGGGCCGAAAGATACGAAGGCCTCATATGAGCCGAAAGACGTCGTGGGCCATACATGGGCTGAAAGTGAAATGGGCTGGTGTTATATTCGACGGCCCACATGACGTTGTTGGGCCGATTTCCTTTAGGGCCTAACTGGCCGTGAGTTAACGGGCCGTAAAATGGGCTATTTGCGAAGAGACCGTTAACAGGCTTTTCATGGGCCAGCCCGTTAACTTTTGACCAAATCAAACGGGCCGGCTTTGTAAGCTAAATGGGCCAGTGGTGGGCCATGGCACATGTCGACATATCATAGGCGCCTATCTGACCCACTGACAAGCTGACACGTGTTTCGTCCGGCCAATAAGAATTTTACATGTGGAAATTTCCCATTGGTCGGGGCTGTTAACGGGTTATCGGATCCAAAACCAGACCCGATAGCTTAACGGCGTTCCGTTACGGTGGATGCCACGTGTCGGTCACCCTTGACGAAAGCACTTCTGTGACGCGCGATTTATCGTCATGGAAGTGGACACTTCCGTGATGATAATTTTGGTAATGTCATGGAACACTTCTACGAAAGCACAGGTATGACTATCTTGATTCTGATAAAATCGTCATGGATGTACATACATGACAAAAAACGCGACCTACTGTGACAAACACGTATCATCACGGAAGTGTATTTTTTTGTAGTGACAAAGCTCGACTTATTGCGAAAGGTTTTCGACAAGTTCAAGGAGTTGACTACGATGAGACCTTCTCACCCGTCGCGATGCTTAAGTCTGTCTGAATCATGTTAGCGATTGTCGCATTTTACGATTATGAAATCTAGCAAATGGACATCAAAGCTGCATTCCTTAATGGATTTCTTAAAGAAGAGTTGTATATGATGCAACCAGAAGGTTTTGTCGATCCTAAAGGTGCTAACAAAGTGTGTAAGCTCCAGCGATCCATTTATGGACTGGTGCAAGCATCTCGGAGTTGGAATATATGCTTTGATGAAGTGATCGAAGCATTTGGTTTATACAGACTTTTGTAGAAGCCTGTATTTACAAGAAAGTGAGTGGGAGCTCTATAGCGTTTCTAATATTATATGTGGATGACATATTGTTGATTGGAAATGATATAGAATTTCTGGATAGCATAAAAGGATACTTGAATAAAAGTTTTTCAATGAAAGACCTCGGTGAAGCTGCTTATATATTGGCATCAAGATCTATAGAGATAGATCGAGACGCTTAATTGGACTTCCACAAAGCACATACCTTGATAAAGTTTTGAAGAAGTTCAAAATGGATCAATCAAAGAAAGGGTTCTTGCATGTGTTACAAGGTGTGAAGTTGAGTCAGACTCAATGCCCGACCACTACAGAAGATAGAGAGAAAATGAAAGTCATTCCCTATGCCTCAGCCATAGGTTCTATCATGTATGCAATGTTGTGTACCAAACCTGATGTGTGCCTTGCTATAAGTTTAGCAGGGAGGTACCAAATTAATCCAGGAGTGGATCACTGGACAACGGTCAAGAACATCCTGAAGTACCTGAAAAGGACTAAGGATATGTTTCTCGTTTATGGGGGTGACAAAGAGCTCATCGTAAATGGTTACGTTAATGCTAACTTTGACACTGATCCGAATGACTCTAAGTCGCAAACCGAATACGTATTTATATTGAATGGTGGAGCTGTCGGTTGGTGCAGTTCCAAGCAAAGCGTCGTGGCGGGATCTACGTGTGAAGCGGAGTACATAGCTGCTTCTGAAGCAGCAAATGAAGGAGTCTGGATGAAGGAATTCATATCCGATCTAGGATTAATACCTAGTGCATCGGGTCCAGATTTCACAAGAGAACCAAAAACATCAAGAGACGCTTCAACTCCATCCATGATCAAGTCAAGGAGGGAGACATAGAGATTTGTAAAATACATACGGATCTGAATGTGGCAGACCTACTGACTAAGCCTCTTCCACGAGCAAAACATGATCATCACCAAGACTCCATGGGTGTTAGAATCATTACAATGTAATCTAGATTATTGACTCTAGTGCAAGTGGGAGACTGAAGGAAATATGCCCTAGAGGCAATAATAAAGTTGTTATTTATATTTCCTTATGTCATGATAAATGTTTATTATTCATGCTAGAATTGTATTAACCGGAAACTTGATACATGTGTGAATACATAGACAAAACACAGTGTCCCTAGTATGCCTCTACTAGACTAGCTCGTTAATCAAAGATGGTTAAGTTTCCTAACCATAGACATGTGTTGTCATCTAATGAAGGGGGTCACATCATTAGGAGAATGATGTGATGGACAAGACCCATCCGTTAGCTTAGCATAATGATCGCTAAGTTTTATTGCTATTGCTTTCTTCATGACTTATACATATTCCTTTCACTATGAGATTATGCAACTCCTGAATACCAGAGGAATACCTTGTGTGCTATCAAACATCACAACGTAACTGCGTGATTATAAAGATGCTCCACAGGTATCTCCGAAGGTGTTTGTTGGGTTGGCATAGATCGAGATTAGGATTTGTCACTCCGAGTATCGAAGAGGTATCTTTGGGCCCTCTCGGCAATGCACATCGTGATAAGCCTTGCAAGCAATGTAACTAATGAGTTAGTTGCGGGATGATGTATTACGGAAGGAGTAAAGAGACTTTCCGGTAATGAGATTGAACTAGGTATGAAGATACCGATGATCGAATCTCGGGCAAGTAACATACCGATGACAAAGGAATGACGTATGTTGTCATTACGATTTAACCGATAAAGATCTTCGTAGAATATGTAGGAACCAATATGAGCATCCAGGTTCCGCTACTGTTTATTGACCGGAGAGGTGTATCGGTCACATAGTTCTCGAACCCGTAGGGTCCGCACACTTAACGTTCGATGATGTTTTGTATTATGAGTTATGTGTTTTGGTGACCGAATATTGTCCGGAGTCCCGGATGAGATCACGAACATGACGAGGAGTCTCGAAATGGTCGAGAGGTAAAGATTGATATATTGGACGATAGTATTCGGTCACCGAAAGTGTTTCAGAATGTATTGGGTACGTATCGGAGTACCGGGGGTTTACCGGAACCCCCCGGGGGAAGATGTAGCGACCCGACCTCAGACGGTCAAGTCTCTGTGTTTCTGCGCCATCCCTGGATCAGTATGCTGGCACACACAGTACATCAATGTATATATCAAAGTGCAATCACATGTATAAATAACGTAAAACTGATATATACCTCATAATACTCAGCGGAAACAATTAAATGGGGGTGGAGTCCCATCAACGCCATCGGCAAGTTGAGTGTAGACCGTAACCCTGTATCATAACTCTTACTCGTCGAAGAGAATCCTGCAACATGATACGTTGCAGCCGTGTAGGTCAGTACATTGAATGTACCAGCAAGATCACAACATGAGAAAACATATGATAAAACTATACTATATGCAATATGGCTTTGTGGCTCTGTATCTGAGTTTTGTTTGCGTAAAAGCTGGTTTTATTTTCCCTACATCAAAGGAATTAACCGGAGTCTGTACTACGGAGTTTTCTATCATGACATGGTTCCGCCAACCGATGTCTCATAGCCCAAAATCATCATAACTTGCCCACAATTATGTTATCAGTCCGGTGTTGAGAGTTCCGAGATAGATCCAAGTCCAGAGGCTCAAATTGTCCATAACCGGGGACACGGCTAATCGATTAGGTCTTCCCTCTGCAGAGGTTTGTACACTTTACCCGCAAGATTCGATCCCTCTCTTTATGTTCTCGCACTTCATGATGTTTGAGAACAAGACGACCGAAACATGGTCTTCCGAAGAGTTCCTCTAACCACTGTCCGGTGCTCATCCAATCCTACCGTAGTTCTACATCTGCTAGCACCGTCCCAGTCAGAGTCACAACTAAGGTCAACCAAGCCAGAGCCCATAGTGACTTGCGGTTGCACAGGTAAGCTTCTGGGCATGAAGTATTCTTCCGTCTCTTTGAGTCTGGATGAAGCTTTCCGCAAGATGTCATGGCGCTTCTCCATGCATCCCGGCCATCCACTGGTTTCTCTAGGGTGCCCGTCAACCGTCCTTCACCCAGTAGTGTGTATTGAATTCTTGTCTCGAGTCTTGAAGTCTTGAGGCCTTGAAGATGCAGTCCTCGCATATGCCATCATGGAGTTGTCGTCATTGACGTAGAGTCCTCCTTCTTCACACCACTCTCGTGCACTCATACCAAACCCCGTCTACTATAGCGTAGCATTAAAATAAATAACGTCCCGGGCTTGGTAACAGGGTGATGGGTTCCTACCTCATGCATACTACTCAACTACAAGAATTCAATATCACTACTGGAGGGATTGTTGCAAAGATGACATTAAATGCAATAAAACATAGGTATGAAAAACATGGTCAAAGTGAACTTGCCTGGTATTACTTGATGAAGATAACAAAACTCTCGGAATAATGACTTGGTAGAACTATTCGTCACTCCGTTGAAAATCTATATAGTCAAACATAGCATTCATATAAGCAAACATACTAACAAGCAATTCTAACACTCATAATAAAACCAACAAATAAATTGCAAAACAACAAGGGACACCAAATAAGAACAAAGGACAACTACACAACAAAACTAATAAAGAAAACTCTAAGACATAACACAAAATAGTTTTGTCCTAAGTAAAAACTTAACAACAATTAAAACACTAAACTTATAAATTAACAGAAAATACAAAGTAAAACAACTAAGTTAACAGAAGGTATTTTTCATAAAATTTTATTTGCAAAAAGAAACAAATAAAAAGCTTTTATGAAACAGTAACTATGACCTAAACAAGTTTTCATACAAAACTAAATAAAATAATTTGTTTGAAATAAAAATAAAATTTTCTTTGGTTGACTAACAGAAACAAAACTAAATTTGTCAAAAGTGACAAAAAGAAATAATTTAAAACTAATAAAAACAATAAAGAAAATACTAAAACAACACTATAACTAAAACAGTACTGTTTTGCTAAAAACTTAATGTAAAATTAAACTAAAAATAAATAAATATATCCTACTGGATAGACAAAACCATAATAAAACAGTAGCAAAAAGAATCAATCAAAAATATTTTATAAAACTCAAACTAGAGCCAAAACAGTGTTTGAAGCATATTTGAAATAATTCAAATTTAAACTACTCAAATTTGCAAACTAAGTATGCAAACAAAAACTTCAACAAATTTGTGACACAATACAAAAAGAATCACTCAAATTGAATCTAAAACATAAAAGTTATAAGCAATCTAAAATTGAAACTATTTCTGTTTTTAAAACAGAAACGAAAATAAACTAAAAAAACAAACGGGCAGGTACTACGCGTCGGGCTGCTATTGGGCCTAAGCAATGGGCGATCTCAACTGAACGACGCTCGGTCGTAAACTAAATAAAACGCGTACGGTTAAACAGAAAAAAAAACGCTCGGCTAAACCGGCTAGATTTGAACCGATCTAAACCTAATAAAGCCGTAACTAACCGGAACTAAACCGATCTAATTAAAAAAACGTAACCGATCGTTAGATCTAATCTACGCCTTCAATAATAGATCGGACGGTGGAGGTTGCTTACAGCGGTGGTGGTGACTCCAGCGAGGTCGTCGGCGGCGGTGGCGGCTCGGACGTCGGTGGCGGTGGCGCTCCGGTCGTCGACGATGAAGATGGAGGGGTCGGGGCGATGTAGCGGGCGACGACGAGTCCAACGGTGGTCGTGGAGTCGAAGGAGATGGTCGGAGGCAGTCGACGACGAGCTCGAGGCGGCGGATGGCGTTCGGTGATGGATGGCGACGACGCTCCGGCGGCTCTGGAGCTCGGGCATGGGCACGGGGAGGTGCGGTGGACGGTGTAGAGGCGATTGGTAGAAGTGGTGGGGCTCGGGGGCAACGGAGAGAGTGGCCTGGGTGGCAATGGCGCGGTGGTGGAGGCGGAGCTCCGGCGAGGGATTGCACGCGAGGGAGAGGGGTTCGGGACGGCTTTAGGGGCGGAACGGAGAGAGAGGGGGGTATTTATAGAGGGGAGGGCGACTTGGGAGAGGGGGCGAGCGGGGATCGCGATCCCTTGAGATCCGGGATTCGGCGGCGGCGGCGGCGCGATCCTGCTGCGGCGGTTGCGTGCGGAGGAGGAAGGCGACGGCGGGGTCCCACGCGTCAGTGAGCGCGGGAAGGGTGCGAGGGGATCGGGCGACCGGGGTGGAGGCGTTTCAGGCGTGCGCGCAGCTGTGGGCTGAAAGGCCAGTGGGCCGGTGCGGTGCGGGAAGAGAGAGAGAGGAACAGTACTGGGCTTCGGCCTGGTACTGTTCGAGGATTTTCTTTTTATTCTTTTCACAGACAAAAAAAGAAACAACAAATAATAATAAAAAGTATATAGGCATATAATATATCAAAATTTTCATAAAAAGAATTCCTAAAACATGAACATATTTTCCAGTCCAAATAAAATCAGCAAAACTTTAAATAAAGCGAACAGAGCTACTGTTGAAATAAAGCTCAACAAAAATCATTTTTTAAATACCAAAATGATTTTCAAAATTATTTTCTCCTAATTTTCCATTGAAGGGAATCATTTTACCCTTATTTCCATTTATTTTTTTTAGGAGAAAAATAATTTGATTAAAATCCAAAAAATTCCAAATTTGAAAGGGAGTTTCAAAATACTTCCAATGACTTTAAATTTGATTCTTTGTAACTTCCAACTCGTATTTCATATAATTGAAGAAGTCATTTTATCTTCTCTCGTGAAAATCATTGAGTTGCATAAAGTTTCCGAATTTGAAATATTTCCAAATGGAATTCAAATCCTTTCAAAACCCTTTTCATTTATTTAAATGGAAGAAGTCATATCATCTTCACTCTAGGGTTTTGTGATGAAATAATTTGAATTCATGGAGATCATAAATGCAAGGGTGAAAGTTTGGGAAAGTCATTTCATTCCCTCTCATTCAACTTTCAAAATTTTCAAATTTCACTCAGTTCCACACAATCAAACAAACAATCAATCAAAACTATTTATTTAATATAACATTCCAAAATTTAGAATTTTGAGATGTTACAGAAGATATGGGCCATATGGGCCATAGGAGGGAGGCAAGGCAGCCCACAAGGGGCGGCGCGCCCTCCCCTAGGGAAGGAGTCCGAATTGTACTAGGGGAGGGGGCGGAGCCCCCCTTTCCTTCTCCTCCTCCCTCTCCTTCCCCCTTTCCCCTTCCGGTAAAAGGAAGGGGGGAATTGGACTAGGAGCCCAAGTGGGACTCCTCCCACTTGGGGCGCGCCTAGGCCGGCCTCCTCACCTCTCCCTCCTTTATATATGGGGGTGGGGGCGCCTCTAACACACATCAATTGTTCCTAGCCGTGTGCGGTGCCCCCTCCACAGTTTACTCCTCCGGTCATATTGTCATAGTGCTTAGGCGAAGCCCTGCGCGGATCACTTCACCATCACCGTCACCACGCCGTCGTGCTGACGAAACTCTCCCTCGACACTTTTCTGGATCAAGAGTTCTAGGGACGTCATCAAGCTGAACGTGTGCAGAACTCGGAGATGCCGTACATTCGGTGCTTGATCGGTTGAATCGAGAACACGTTAGACTACATCAACCGCGTTAAGCTAACGCTTCCGCTTTCGGTCTACGAGGGTACGTGGACACACTCTCCCCCTCTCGTTGCTATGCATCTCCTAGATAGATCTTGCGTGAGCGTATGAATTTTTTTGAAATTGTATGCTACGTTTCCCAACACAAGAAGGCAAGGACGTCATCGAGCTGAACGTGTGCTGAACGCGAAGGTGCCGTACGTTCGGTACTTGATCGGGATGGATCGTGAAGGTGTACGACTACATCAACCGCGTTGATAAACGCTTTCGCTTTGCGGTCTTCAAGGGTATGAAGATGCTCTCCCCCTCTTGTTGCTATGCATCTCCTAGATAGATCTTGCGTGAGGTAGGAAATTTTTGCAATTGCATGCTACATTTCCCAACACACCGCTGCAGAGCCGACCAGATCTGGCTGGGGGCCTTCCTGCGCCCAACCACCTGAGACACCTCCTGCCCCCATGTTGGAAATATTCCCTAGAGGCAATAATAAATTGGTTATTATCATACTTCCCGTTCATGATAAATGTTTATTATTCATGCCAGAATCGTATTGACCGAAAACTTAAATACATGTGTGAATACATAAACTAAACTTAAATACATGTGTGAATACATAAACTACACATTAGACTTTTTGAAGGATGATAATAATCTATGAACATTGTAGAATGGCCATGCTTCTCTTTGTATTTATACACAAATTTGAAGCTTATAGCTTGATTTACATTTGAATGACTTCGACTTTAGTGTTTATAGAGTGGTTTCTTGAATTGATCAATATGGTCATTCCAAAATGTTACTCATAGAATTTCCAAGCATAACCACATACTGTTGTACCAGAATTTAATTAGTGCAATGTTATTTCTCTAGAAACCCGACCAATGGAATCATTGTAATGTTTTATGTGTGCGTTAAAACACAATCACGTATGGTCCTGCAAGTTGGTGGAAATGTCCACAACCATCCTCGAACTCACGAATAGCGTCAGTATAGTCCTGGAAGATGGAAATACAACGACAATATGATCCTGAAACTTGGGCAATAGGTCTTGGGATACGTCTCCGTGTACAAATTGCATACACCAAGACCGCCACGCCAGCAAAGGAGAAAACATAAGATTGGAGGGCAACCGGTGCAGAGTGTGCAGTTGTTAAGCATGCTTGGTTTGGTTAACTGTCTGATCTTCTATTAGGAATATGTTATATTGTGCAAGGTGGTGCTCAGTTAACGTTTGATTCATTTGTTGTGGTGTTTAATTAACTGCTTGGTTCAATTCTGCAATGCGATGTTCAATTGTTGTGGCTGCATTCTGTTATTGTATACCATGTGAGGAATAAATCGAATTTGGCTGCACATAATACATGAGAAACATATACAAGTGCTATATTTCCCAGTTCTTAATCATGCTTGGTTTGGATAAATGGGTTTTCCATGTGGCTTGAATTAATCTGATGAATCTGCAATGTGCTTATTTATCATCAACATATTTTACTGATAGCATGCGAACCCTTACTTAACCTGATGACTAACTACCTTATATGTGTTGTAGGGAAACAATGGGAAGCACTGAGGTTTACAAGATGGTACTAACTATTATACCTTGCCTTATTTTTATTCCTTTGCCCCATTTCCAATATAGAGAAGATATTTATGCACATCCTTGTTTTCAGGGTTCACTGATGATTACCTCTGAAACCACCTCTGTGGTCAGGAGGCGAGGAAAGTTTTCATACAACACCCACGGTTCAATATTGAAGTGTTCCTGAAGAGGTCGAAGGATGGACGGTCAATCATCCACAGACACTGGCCTAAAGTTGCAAAGACCTTCAACATGAATGAAGGCTCAATATTCGCCTTCCGCTTCAGCAGTTTTCCAGATGAGATGCATCTATCTATGTACCGTCTATGATGCTAATTTCGAAAGGTTCTAGATGTTGCATGTGAAACTTGGTGCTGGTACTGTTGTGTAATGGGGTAGCTGAGTGTTGAAGCTATATCATGTTGTACTCGGATGTAATATGAATGTCAATTAGATTAGTAAATGGATTATTAATAATAGGGCAATTAGCCTGCTAATTGGGTTTTCCTATTGCAAACGGTTATTGAGAAAACACCATGGGCGATGACCTCAGGCAACGCACACAGTTTCTAGGAATAAACCGTGTTGGATCAATGAACAATCACACACGACATTCTCTTGAAAATTGTTTGCGTTACGCCACCTTGCGCAAACGTTTTCCTTGGAGTGACTGTGTGGGATGTATATACGAATGGAAACGTTTAGCGGGGACTGACTATGTGGAATGTACTTACGGCCAAAAATGATTTCGCCTGTATAATTGTATTTTTTTAGCACTACTATACGTATAACCGTATTTGGTCGCTCGCCGGTCGCACACGACCTCATTTTGCCGAGCGTGTGTGCCAGGAGGGCATATCCCCGACGGTTTCTAGGTCGTGTGGGAAGGACCCCCCCATCGCAGTCACTCACTAGGTGACGGTTCCGAACGCCGTCGCGGAAAGGGGTTAAAAACCGTTTGTATAGCACCGACGTGTACTAGTGAATTCTTGTAAAGAAGGTTCACCGTGTATTTACTTGTGCAAAAACACACACAAAAATGTAGTTTTTTGTGTTTTAAAGCAATTTTCTCAATTCATTACAAATTTGAAACGCAATGCTCGACACAAAAAATATTCTTTCTATTCAACAAATTTCCAAGGGTATATCAGATTCTTATTCCAAAAAAGGTTAAAAACAAATTGATGTATGTTGTTCAAAAAAAGGTTTAATTGTATTTAAAAAATTACGTATTTTCAACATGTTTCTAATGGTTTATCATTTGTGGAACTCTGAGGAACGGGTGAGGAATTACAAATAAAATACGTGGCCAAAGTTCAATATGAAAATAGCGAGCAGTTCATCTACTATACGGAATGCGTTTTAGATGAGAATAAAAAATACAAAACTAAAAGCCTAAAAGGTTTGTTGCAAGAAGTTCACGTGCTCCACCTTGCAAGGTTCAGAAATTATATTATGAGACTCCAACCTTCAATTACATGTTAAAAAGAGAGGCAAAAACAACATCGTGTTTGCCATTTTTAAAACTCCTCTCAAACTGAAATAATTTGTAACACATGTCTACATAAAAAAGTTGCTCCTATTCATAGGCTTTCCAACTGTATATTATATGCTACATTCCAATGAATGGTTTAAAAATTTCATGTATACCGTTTAAAACACATTTTTATGTATTCAAAAAATTCTTTTGAACCGTCGCAAGCATGAAAAACTGATCAACACGGGAAAGTTGTGTGTTTTCAACATCTTTCCATCGGTACATCATTTGCTCAATTCCGGTAAGTGGTTGGGGAGTTACGGGTAAAACACAACACGTGAAAAACAGAGTGAAGTTAAAAAAGAACTGCTCCAGAAGTTCAACCTCTTCCCGAAGTGCATTTCAGAGACTTCTGTTTTTCCGATAAAGGCAGAATGCATGATCTCAGAAGTTTAGCTTGATAACTGCCAGAAGTTCATGTACTACATGGTGTGCATTTTGTATTAAAAAAAGAATGAAAATGCAAAGCCTAAAGTTTTGTTGCTAGAAGTTCAAGTGCTCGGCCCGAGAGAGTTCAAAAATTCTTGTGAGAGAGGTTGAACAAAAATACGTGACAGAAGTTTAAGGTGAAAACAACGAGAAGTTCAAGTACTGCAAGGAATGCATTTCAGGTGAGAAATAAAAGTATAGAAAAATAAAAGCTTAAAAGGTTTGTTGAAGGAAGTTCAAGTGCTCTGCCGAGGAAGTTCAAAAATTCTTGCGAGAGAGGTTCACCTTGTATTTCCATGTTCGATTTTTTCCGTATAAAAATCGAATACAATTCTTTACTCAAAATATAAAAAGGTGAAGTTCAAATTGAAATAACAGAGAAGTTCGGAGTTTATTAAAACCTAGGATTTACCTGTTCAAAAAATAAAAAACACAACCCATTTTTTGCACTTTTAAAAACAACTCATAAACGAAAAAATGGTTGCTAGAAGTCCAAGTGCTCGGCGAGGAAAAGTTCAAAAAATTCTAGTGAGAGAGGTTCACCGTGTATTTAGATGTCCAAAATACATAAAAAATATATTGTTTTTTGTGTTTTAAAATAATTCTCTCAAACCAGAGAGAAGTTCAAAGTGATAACAACCGGAAGTTCACATACTACATGGTGTGTATTTCATATAAGAAAAATACAATAAAGTGAAACAGAGTGAAGTTCAAACAAACATGCCCCAGAAGTTCAACTACTTCACGCAGTGCAAAAAACAGCAAGTCAAAAACAGAGTGAAGTTCAAACAGACATGCCCGAGAAGTTCAACTACTTCACGAGGTGCATTTCCATTCGCGATGAAGGCAGAAATCATGATCTCATCATTTTCTAATTTACTTCAAAACGGCAGGAATATCATTTGTGTAAGTTCAAGTCCTTGGTCGGAGAAAGTTAAAAAAACATTGTGAGAGAGGTTTGTACAAAAAGAATATCATTTGTGTAACACTGACGAAATGGATGAGAAAATTACAAACGAAAATATGTCAGAAGTTTAACGTGAAAACAGTAGGAAGTTCACCAACTACAATGAATCAATTTCAGATGAAAAACGTTTAAAATCGTCGCGAGTATGAAAAAATGATCAACACGGGAAAGTTGTGTGTTTACAGCAGCTTTGCATCGGTATATCATTTGCTCAATTCCGGTGAGTGGATGGAGAACTACGAGCAAAAAAGGCACGTGAAAAAACAGAGTGAAGTTCAAGTAGACATGCCGAGAAGTTCAAGTTCTTCACGCGGTGCATTTTCGAAGAATCTGTTTCGCGATAAAGGCAGAACGAATGATCTCGCCATTTTTGAAATTACTTGAAAACTGCTAGGAATCAGAGAAAACCGTCAACATGAAAAAGTTTTGCATTTTCCGCAGCTTTTCGGCGGTATATAATTTGCCCCATTCCGACCAAGTTTGTAGAAATTACAGCAAAAATACGTTTTTAGCCATTTTCAAAGTTGACTTAAAATCGTAAGGGATTGGGAGAAACAATGTATACCAAAAAGTTTCACATTTCCACAAGCTTTCCAATGCCATATCATTTTCTGCATTCGGACGTACGGTTAAAAAATTAGCTCGAAAATACAAACTCGGTGGAACTTGTATCGTTTTCTAAATTACTTTTAAACCGTTCAAAATTAGAAAAAAAACTTTCAACATGAAAAAGTAGCGCATTTTCATAAGATTTCCAACGCCATATCATTTGCCTCAATTGGATTAGCCATTTAGAAATGGCATCGAAAATATGAACTCGACTGTTCGGTCTGCGAAATTCTACGATTTTCCAAATTACTCTTTATCCGTAGGGAATTAGAGAAAACTTTCAACATGTAGAAGGAGCGGTTTTGCAACAGCTTTCCAACGCCGTATTATCTGCCTCATTCTGATAGACGGTTTAGAAATGCGATCGAAAATACGATTCATGTTTTTTGTATGAAGAAAAAACGATCTTCAAAACTGCTCTTAAACCGCTTACATTTTGCCAAAAAATTAACTTGGGTCATGATACTTGTGCCCATAGCTTTCCAACGATATATCGCAAGCCCCATTTCGGCAATATTTGCGGAAGTTCAACCTAGCACTGGGGGAAGTTCAACGTACTACTGCCTGAGCAGGTCAGGTTGTGATCAGAATAATATTCTCATCCCGTGATCAGAATCGTGTTTATATATATATATATATATATATATATCATCCCTTTGACCGATAACGAGGGGGGTTTGGCCATGAATGGATTCCTCCTAGTTCGTGTTAGGGCGAGTCACCATCACATGTTCGAGCAAAGTTCAAGCTCATGCATTCTCAGGATTCCCTCCCACACGCATGGATTGGTGGGTTGGATCGACACCGTACCCTACGTATTTTGTCCTTAATTACCTGGATTTCATGGTGGTTGTCTATATCGAGAGGCAGGCGCCACATCTAAATTGTACATTATTTGATATTGTGAACACATCATCCCTTCCAACGTACATCATTATGGGCCGCATGCAGGCGGTGCTGGTTTTGTGGCTCTCGTGCAATTTTTGATGATGGTCCAATCTATTGGCCCAAGTGGTGTGTGTGTGTGTGTTCTATCCATTTTTTATCGACAACAACAATGGTTGTTTGACCAAGCGATAGATTCACTGGTCCGTCTTATGGTAGGTCATGATGACATGCATGTATTACCAAAGTATCAGTACGTACATCCGTCCCGCCGACGCAAAGTGGGAGGTGGGGCAAGCACCCCAGCAAGGTAGCTACGACCTTAGACTGTCATTATAGATATATCCAAGGGGGCTTTCTGGTTTGCGAGGTAGGTGCCACCAAAGTTGTGCATTGTGTATTTAAACATCACACCCTGTATTCCTACATATATTTGGCCACTTCTAGGTGGTTGTTGACTTCTGGCCCCTCTCATCGATCTTCGATGACGCGCCCAACCGTGGGCCCGCACGGTCAAAGTTGTGCATTGGAAATTTGAACATCACACACCACCCTTTTCATTCATATATATTTGGGCCACATGCTGGTGTGCTTGTATTTTGACCCTCTCTCACGTTTTCTTTGCTGCCAAATGGTGCTATGTATGAAGACTCGGATGACGCTCGGCGTACACGAGTGCACTGGCTTAACCGTGTGCAATGCTAGTGCGCTGTGAAATCACCACGACTGCGCAAGCGCGAGCAAGGGTGGAGGTAGTGGCTTAACCGTGTGCGATGCTAGTGCAGTGTAAAATCACCACATGCGCAAGCTAAAGGCGGGTAGTTTATATAGGATGAATTCCACGTCTACGTATGAAAATTAGGATGAACCATGTGCGATAGATAGCTAGCTAGAAATCTAAAAACAAACTACCCGCCTTGAGCGGATGCAAAAAATCAACGGTTCCGCCGCTTTTCCTTATTATCATACATGCATATTCTTATTAGACTGTGTGCGATCTTGGGTGCTCCCGCCCCGCATCAATTTCTTTACCCAAATTTTAGTAGCCGCGGTATTTCGACCATCGCCCCCACTCCTCCACCACCAACCTTATAGTAAAATTCCAGTAGTCGAGGCATTTGAACCGTCGCCCTCCCTCGTCCACCACCATGTCCACCCACCATTACTAAAATTTTCAGTAGCCACGGCGTATCCTCAAACACCACCCCGCCCCTCCTCCACAGCCTCCCCCCCCGCTAGAACCCTAGCTCGCCGCCGCCGCAAACCCCTGCTGGTCTTCCCGTGGCTCCTAGCTTAGATAATAAAGTTCAGGTTACCCAGCGATTCCCATACCGTCGCCCCCCTGAGTTTTTAGATGAGGCATGTGGTGTCCCTCCCCGCCAGATCCACATTCCCTACTCCAGAGAGTCGCAGCCTAAGCCCGACCATGTATCCCGGGGAGCCCGACGATTGTTCAGCCAAAAAGAGGTTTATCATGGCCTCTCCGGTGGACATTGGCAAGGTGGCCGCCGTTCGTCCAGACTTGTCGATCCCGGAGCAACACCTCGCCGCGGAAGCCGGCGAGGATGTTGACTACGTTGCCATGCCGAAGGCTTCACATCAGCGGGCTAGCGTATTACGGTATCTCGGAAAAGTTGGCTACGACATCAAGCTCCTCAACAATGATGGCTTCACACGGGCCATGTCACAGGTTAAGTGGTACATGCCCAACCCCTCTGGTTCAACCGCCATTGATCTCTTTGAAGGCCCTGCTGCTGATCTCCTCCGTCACGCGGTCAAGGATTTGCGGTCCTTGTACGCCATCGAGCCCATTTTGTCATTTCTGAAGGACGCGTTCTACGGCGGCGGTTTGGGATCCTCAATTGCCAAGTCAGGTCTCATCGACCACGACCATGAGGAGGGCACCCACAAAGGGTCTTCCAAGGTGAAACAGACCGTCTGCGACATCAGAGAGAGCACCATGGGTCTGTGCTCTTCCAACTGGAAGGATCCCGTCCATGACAAGTGAGGCAACATCCTATCAGCAAATCTTACTTTTTCTAGCTAGCCAACCCATACCCTTTGTTGTAGTAGCTTTTGCCATGCGGTGTTTTAACTGTGTCGTGTTTAATTATTCCAGTTATGCAAAAATGTAATGTTCAATAGGGCTATGTGATGTTTAAGTATGAATTGTCCACTTTAGTTTCATGAATGGCTATATTTGGTTGTTTATAGTAAGTAGATGCATTGTTTATCTGTATTTGGTTGTCAGGTTGGTTGCAGTGAGCATTTGTCCAGTTTTCAAGTAGATGCCTTGTTTATCTGTATTTGCTTGTTAGGTTGGTTGCAGTGAGCATTTGTCCAGTTTTCAAGCATATGCCTTGTTTATCTGTATTTTCTTGTTAGGTTGGTTGCACCGAGCCTCTGTCCAGTTTTCAATGGATATATTTGGTTGTTATACTAATCATTTACGCCTTGTTTATTTCAGTCATTCATAATTTTATGTTCATTATGTGCAAGTCGGAACTGTGCAGCTCAATTTCATCAATACCAGTTTGAACGGCTATATTTGGTTCTAGTTATACCTGGTATAGTTAACACATGCCCTTTATTTCAGTTTTACACATTTATCCGGTGTGATGTTTAAGCATGACCTACGTTTTATTCATTTTCAACAATACCGGTTTGAATTGCAATATTTGGTGGTTGTTAAGCCTGATGTAGGTAATATTCCCTTCCATTTTATATCCGCTTTAACAGCATGCTGAAACCAACACATTCAAGCTATCATTTGGAGATGATGTTGTTTACCTTAGCCATATTTGTTTGATGTTAAGATTGCTGTACTTATCATGCCTTTCCATTACTTATGCAGGACAACAACGGGAGTGGCCAGTATTTTCCGCCGAGGTTAGTTCCATCCATCGGCTTGTACTCCCCCTATTATTCCATAATGTAGTGCATATAGATCTAGGCCGGGACACTTTTTAGCTTCTAATATTAACTTGTTGCTTGTAGGTACATATGTCCTGTGCAAAGATCCACGCATCGACCCTTTTTGCATATGGGGCAATGAGATATTCATGAACCAGCATCAAGTGAGGAAACTGATAAGGATTATTAGCGAAAATATGTGAACGGTGGCAATCAAATTATTTGTTTACGTTGTATCCAACACAACAATGAGATGTAGGATGGTAACTACAAACTCTGTAGCCTTCTCTTTTTACTTGCCCATAATGAGTGGTTAGACAACAATGTCTGAATCTTTCTCGTTTGCAGTGGTTCCCAAAGCAGTTTACTCAAGATTACCCTAGAAAAGTACATGATTGGTGGACACACAATGAAGGTTAAAGTATTTCATCGAGACTACAATGAGCATTGAGAAGTCCTAGTGAAGACAGTGAAGGATGGGCGGGTAGCCATCACAAGAGGTTGGCCTAGAGTCATGCGCGCATTATGCATGGAGGAGGGCACAATATGAGCATTTCGCTTCACCTTCTCCAGCAACCAGAATGACTTTCACCTCTCTCTTTGCAGTCTTTAGTACAACTGTGGTTCATCATTCTTTACTTGGTGATTCTGTAGTTCTTCAGTATATGTACATGCGCATCCAATTATGCATTCGTGCTTGAACCTATATTTGTAATAAACATGGTTTCATATGAAATAAGTGATTGCCTACTTTCAAAATCAAAAGGTGTGATTTTTAAATGTAGGGATTAAATTAGGGAAAAAGTAGGTTCTACAGGCCAATACACTGCACACGGTTTGCAAAAGCAAAACGTCTGCGATAAACATGGAGATCAGACACGTTTCTCAAATCCACTACGTGTGCGATGAATCTCTACCACACACACACGATCAGCCAAGAAAAATGTGTGAGATTAAAATAGCAACACACACTGTTCCTTCTTATTAAATGTTTGCGAAAGTCACCTTATCACACACGCTTGGCAATTACGGACTGTTTATGATGTCGTGTGCATCGTAAATGTTTGCTCATAGAAGAACTCATGCGATAGGCCCTCATCCGACGTGGGTACGACGGATGAATCGTGTGGGATATATTCAAGCTTCGCATACAGTTTTATAGGGATAACTGTATGCACCCTTACATCGAATCACATACAGTTGAGGAAACGTTAATGTGTGTGATTGTCTGCTTATCATACATGTTCTATAATGGTGGACTGTTTGTGATGGGGTGCGGATCATAAATGTTGCACCACGGACGACCGACTGTGATGGTAATGCAGGCACAAACGAGTAGTAAGGATGGAGCGTTTGGGATATGCGAGATATCACAAACAGTTGTCTGAAGACTCGCGTTTGGGATACATGTCGGCAACGCATACTCTTAGTTATGCAAAACGTATGCATTTCTACTCCCTATCCCTGATGATTTCTGGGTCGTGTGGGAAGGACCCCCCTATCGCCCACATTGTCCCGGCGACGGTTTAAAATTCCGTTGCGGAAAGGGGTTAAAACCCTTTTTATAGCAGCTCGTTGTACTAGTGATTTAATTGCTCGGTTAATTCTGGAACTCAATGGTTGGAAGGAGAAATGCTTACCTTAGGAGGTAAAGAGGTTCTAGTTAAGTCTGTTGCTCAAGCTATACGAACATATGCGATGTCCATCTTTAAAATTCCTAAGAAAAAATGGAAAGGAATCACATATGCGGTATCTCGTTTTTGGTGGGGTGATGATGCAACACACAAGAGGCCGCACTGGTTTGCATGGTGGATGATGTGCATCCCAAAGAAGAAAGGTGGCGTGGGTTTTAGAGACATCCACTATTTTAATCTTGCTCTCTTGGCTAAACAGGCTTGGAGGCTCATTGACAACCCAGAATCATATGTGCCTTGACCCTTAAGACAAAATATTTTCCGGATGGGGATCTTATCGATGCAACTTTGAAAAAGAAAGCTTCGTACACATGGCATAGTATATGGCTGGAGTTGAAACACTGATACGTGGACATATTTGGAGAGTTGGTGATGGTGAGAAAATCAAAATATGGGAAGATTCTCGGATCCTGCAGAGCGCATCAAGAAAGGTTATAACACCTAGAGGAAATAATCTGCTCACTAGCGTCATCGATCTTATTGATCCATTAAGAGGGAATTCAAATGAACAATTGGTAAAACAAACGTTCTGGAATGTTGATGCTCAAAGGATTATGGTTATGCCTCTTCCACTACATGAAATGATAGATTTTTTGGCGTGGAATTTGACAAATACCGATGTTTTTATAGTGCGTTCGGTCTATCATGCAGAATGTTGGGAGTTCCAATTAGGCCATAAGTTGGAGACTACGTCAGGAGCCTCTAACCCAACAGACACGTGGGACTCACTTTAAAACTTAACATGTCCAGTCAAGATTAAAATCTTCATTTGGAGGGCGCTCCATAGTGCTATTCCCCGTTGTGCTATTTTGGCAAACAAACATTTGAAGATAAACCCGATCGAGCTGCCCTACCTGTAACTTGGGCCCGAATATCTTAAGACACCTACTGTTTTAATGCAAGGTGGTTGTGGAGGTTTGGAAGCTCCTTGGCATCGATGAGATCATAAAAAAGGCGTTGCTAGGTGACATGGCAGGTGAAGTGATTTTGGAGCATCTGTTGTGCCTTCCAGAGCAAGATGTCCAAGTGCTTGGTCAACCAAAGTTGAAAGAAATGGTGGCAACAGCGGCCTGGTACTTGTGGTATGAGCGTCGTAAGTTGGTACACGAAGAAGAAACACAAACCGTTGCCCAAAATTATATGGCAGTGAGATGTTTAGCCGCTAACTATATTATCTCATATAGTCCTAAGCCCAAAGTGAGATCAGACATTTGGTTGAAACCAAGATATGGCTACGTTAAGGTAAACATTGATGCGCGTTTTGATGTGGACACGCTTGAGGGGACGATTGGAGCAGTCATCCAAGACCATCATGGAAAGTTCATTACAGCTGCAAATGAAATTTTTGATCTTTGCTTTGACTCATTCACGACGGAGGCAGTTGCAGTGAAGTTTGGAATGAACCTGGCACGTACAGTTGGATGCAGTAAGATCAAGGTCAACTATGATAGTGTGGAGGTTGTTGCTGCCCTAATCAATGGTTACTCTTCTTCAATAGCTTCTTCTATTTTTTTTGACTGTTATTCCATGTCGCTTGATTTTATTCATGTCATCTATGATCATTGTAATAGAGAAATAAATCAAGTAGCTCATGAACTGGCTAGGATACCTTGATTATCTCTTCCAAATATCTGGATGGACACCGCCCCAGATGTGGTTATTCCTCTATTTTAAGCGATGTTACGATCCTTATGAATGAATAAAGGAGGAGATAATTGTAAAAAAAATCGAGATTAAAAAATCCAAATATATCAGTAAATTTTGAAAATTTGTTCAAAAATCACAAAATGCTCGGTTGATTAAAAAATGTTCTTGATTTTAAAAAATTGTTCGCATATTCAGAAGAAATATTCATGATTTTGGAAAAAACCTTTGGGAAATCAAAAAAATGTTCGCACATTAAAAAAATGTTCATGAATTTCGAAACAATGTTCACAAAATCAAATAAACGACCAGGAATTACAAAAAAGTTCATTGATTCAGTTCACTCATTTTTTTCAGGAATCCGAAAAATGTGCATGAATTTCAAAAACATATTTATGATTTTTTAAAAATGTCCGCTGATTCTAAGAATGTCCATGAGTTTCAAAATTCTCATAAAATTTTAAATAATCAAAAACTTATAAAAAAATCAGTAAATGTTCACAATTTAGAAAAATGGATGTTCACGAATTTCAATAATGTTCATAATTCACAAATCTGTATAAAATGTTCACGAGTTTGAAAAATGTTGAAAAATTTGTAAGAAAATGTTCACAAATTCAAGAAATTTCATGATTTTGAAAAATGTTCACAAACTTGAAAGATGTTCGAGAAAAGGAAAAAAATAAATAAAGAAAGAAAATAAATATTATAAACTAAAATTAAAATAAAATAAAAGTAAAGAAATAAAAACCGAAAGGAAAACAAAAACCCGGTTCAGAGAAGGTCCTAGAACCATCCCAAAACAAGTGGTGATAAAACACTATGTTGTGTCGGCGCAAGCACGATCTGGCGCTATAGGGGGTACGCGCGATGTCGCCTCCAGGCGACCTATTCGCCAAATAGGGATCGCCTCTCTCGCTTGCTATAAACAAGACAGAGTGCAAGCCTAGGAGGTCCTATTGGACGCATTATCCGTCAACTAGCGACCCCAACGCACAGGCGCGCGCCCCTACTGGGCCGGCCCATTGTAGCCAGCAGCGCACGCAGCGAATGGCGTACTGCAGCGAACCGCGCACTGTAGAGACTATGTAGAACAGGAAAAAATTGAAAATTCGGAATAGAAATTTAATACCGGAAACATTTTTTGAATTTGTGAATGAAATCTGAAAAACAGGAACATTTTTTGAAATTAGCAAACAAAATTTGAAAATAAACTTGAAAAGAAAAAAAGGAAAACAAAAAAGAAAGAAACAAAAAAAAAGAAAAATAAGAGAAATAGAAAAAAGGAAAACGAAAAATAAACTGAAAAAGAAAAAGCCGGTTCAGGAACCTTCTAGATGGTTCCCAGAATCGAACAAAAAAACGGCTAGAAACATCATCGAAGGTTCCCAAAAACAGGTGTCTGCTGAAATGCTAAAACGGGCCGGCCCACTCGGTCGCTCGCTCGCACCTCCTCCTCTGTGCGAAGCGTCCGAAGCGTCGACAGCTTGCCGCGCGCAGGCGTCAAACAACTGTTCCTTCGCTGAAGGAAGGTGGTAATGGGACGGCCCATACGCATAAGCTCATCAAAGCTAGTATTTTTTCCCCTTGTTTATGCGTTTTATTGGAACTTCCTGGATATTCTTTATGATGATAAAATAAAGTATAAATTCATATTTTAAAAATATACTATATTTTAAACACTAAAGAAATATCAATATATATGCTCAAGTTTTTTAATACACATTGAACATTTTGGAAAATATGTTAAACAAATATTGGAAACACATAGAACATTTTGTTTTGATATACATTGAACAAATTTCGGATGCACATTGAACATTTTGCAAAAATATGTTGAACGGAACAAATTTTGTAAAACACATTAAACATTTCTGTAGATATACATTGAACAAATGTCGGATACACATTGAACATTTTGCAAAGATATGTTGAACAAATTCTTAAATATACGCTGAAATTTTTGTTAATGCATGGTCAACTTTGTACATAAATACAAAATGAACTTTCTATAATACACAAAAAAATGGAAGAAAAAGGAAAAAAATAGAAAAGGAAAAAAAGGAAAAGAAAAGAAATAGAAACTGAAACAGAAAAAACAAAAAAACAAAAAGGAAGAAGAAGCAGCCTTGCGACGTGGGCCGGCCCAAGCTGGGGCGTCGGGAAGATGAGCTTCAGCGAAGCTGAGTCGTTTTGACGCCTACGTGCATCAAATAGAGATTGTGGAAAATCCTACTCGCCGCTCGTTGCAGCAAAATGTCGGGCTACCGCACAGGGCATGGCAGCGGGCGACAAACCTGGGCCGGCCCACTTATACATAATGCGTCCAACCGGTTTTGGGAACCTTCTAGAAGGTTTCCTGAACCGGGTTTTTTTTCTGTATCGTTTTTTTCTGGTTCTTTTTCGGCTTTCTATTGTATTTCCATTTCTCTTTTTTCGTTCCTTTTTTACGTTTTTTGTTTCATTTTCTTTCTCAAGTTTATTTTTCTTTCTCAGAACTTGTTTGCAATTTTACAAAATGTTTACGATTTTCTTTTTTATTTCTTTTCCTTTTCTTCTATTTTTTTAGAAAAATAAAAAAATTAGTTTTTGTTCGTGTTTTCACAAAATGTTCAGTTTTTTAAAAAATGTTCTCAAAATTCAAAATTTGTTCTCGTTACACAAAAAAGTACAAAACTTTTGAAATTTGGAAAATGTACCGAATTTCAAAAAAAAATTCACATATTAAAAAAATTCACGCTTTCAAATTTGTTTGGGATTTTTCAAAATTGTTCTCCGTTTTAAAATATGTTCTCAAAATTCAAGAAATGTTCGTACTTTAAAAAATTGTTCACGCTTCCAAATTTCTACAGGATTTTTTGAAAATGTTCTCTGTTTCAAAATTTGTTCTCAAGATTCAAAAAATGTTTGGGAATTGAAGAAAATGTTCTAGCTTTCCTATTTTGTTCAAAAATTCAATAATAGTTCATGTTTTTTAATTTTGTTCACAAATTCAAAAAATGTTCTGGAAGTTTTAAAAAGTAAACATTTTTATTTTTTGTTCACAAATTCAAGAAATGTTCCCCTTTTTCAAATTTCTTCACGTCATCAAAATGTTCCTGTTTTACAAAATTTGGATGAAAATTCGAAAAATGTTTTTATTTTGAATTTTTTTTCATAATTTCCAAAAATTCAGTTTTAGGAGGTCATCGATTCGACCCAATAAATGGACTGTGGTTTTTAGGATTTTTTGCGAAATAATGTTTAACATTAGTCTCTGTCGTATATGTCTTTAACTGTCTGCTGCTAGTTGAACATGAGATGGTCATCGTCGCAGTGGTTTGCACAGCAGGCGAATTGGTGCGAAGTCGCGTGTTCGAGTTACAGCGCTAGGGCGATTTTCCTTTTTGAGATTTTTTCATCTCGGGAACGTGCCGTCGCGTGCCACTGTAAATGGGCCGGCCCACGCTAGCCGCTCCTGTGCGAAGCCGCAGCGAGCGGCCTATAGGAGCTCCCGGATTTTCCTGCAAGCCTTGCGTGGAGAAATACAGATACAAACATTTGAAACTGTTGACCAAGCATTTGAAAAATGCTTAATGTGTGTACTCTCTCCTTCCATCTATATAGGGTCAAATGCGTTTTTCGAGGCTAACTTTGACCAAATGTTAGAGCAATAATATATGACAAGCAAGTTACGCAAAGCATACTGTCAAATTCGTATATGTAAGAAGCTTTCAATGATATAATTTTGACATTATACATCTCATATACTATTAATCTTATCAATAGTCAAAGACGGTCTTGAGAAACGCATTAGGCCCTATATAGATGGAAGGAGGAAGTAGATAAAATGGTTATCATGTATACGAAAAATGTATAAAAAATTGATCATGTATATGGAAAATGTAAATCAAGCATTTGAAAAACATTTGAAAAGTATTTGGAAAATCTTAATCAAGCATTTGAAAAAAGTTAAATGTGTATGGAAAAAAAGTCGACCATGTACTAGAAAAATGATGAATTTTTTATCATGTATATAAAAAATGTTAATCAAGCTTAAAAAATGTTGAATAAGTATTTGAAAAAAGTTAATCAAGCATTTGGAAAATGTTCAATATGTATAGAAAAAATGTTGACCATGTATTAAAAAAATTATGAAATTTGTTTACCTTGTATATAAAAATGTTAATCAAGCATTTGCAAAAATGTTGAACAAGTATTTAAAAAATGTTAGTCAAGCATTTGATTTTTTTTAAATGTGTATAGAAAATATGTTGACCATGATTTATAAAATGACGAACTTTCTATCATGTACATAAAAATGTTAATCAAGCATAAAAAAATGTTGAAGAAGTATTTAAAAATGTTGATCAAACATTTGGAAAATATTTAATTAGATAAATGCCACTATAATTCTACCAATTCAGATAAATGCCACTTCAACTTTGCATCATCCTTGTGGATGCCATAATGTAAAATTTCTGTCTAAAATACCCATGTCTTCCTCCTTGTCTTCTTCTTCCTTCATCCATCCTCCTCTCACCCGAAGTAGCAATAGCCCACATCTCCCCTATCGTTTCAAAAGCAGCAGCTACAGCTTATGGTGAGGCCTCTTCGACGACTCCCTCCCCCGATCTCCGTCCGACATATCCATCCCGCGTTCTCCCTCGGGCATCTCCTTCCAGCGCGTCCTTCATGTGGCCCACCTGTCTCCCGCCAGTAGCGCGTCCTGCATCGCCATCCTCACCATGTCCTTGGCTCCCCGCAGCAGCGCCGCCGGCCACCGCAGATGTCTAGGTAACCACATCACCCGGAGAGGCATAATCCATCGGATTCAATGATTTGGGAGAAGATCAAAAGACATGCCAGATCGCTGCAGCTAGCCCCTGCTCCCCGCCAAATCAGTAGCCACACAACATAAATTGTGCACGTAGCACACATCAGCAGCAAAATACAATGTGTCGGGGCATGCAGCAACAACATGAATGGTGGCATCTCCGATGAGTTTTTGGGGCTCCTGTATGTGGCGGTGTATGTTGTTCTCCCCCCCATGTCTCTCTCTTCTGGCTGTTGGCGAGCAAGGGCTGAATGGCGAGCAGAAAGCATGGTGGGTCGATGCAGGGGTGTAGATGTGTGCGAGTTGTGGGGTGCGGCTGCGTGGCGTCCTGCTGTCAGGTGGGCCAACAAATCCAATGTAGCAAGGCAGCCATGGCAGCACCTACGCAGAGAGAGAGGGGGGGGGATTGGTCCGCGCCATGGGTGATTTAAAGAAACAAGAGGAGATGAGGACATAGTGGACGAAGGAAGAAGAGGACAAGGAGGAAGACAGGGTTATTTAATTTAGTCAGAAATTTTAATCTATAAGGGTGATGCAAAGTTGCAGTGCATTTTTCAAAAAAGGGAAGATACAATGGCATTTCTCTGATCGGTAGAATTGCGGTGGCATTTATCTAATTAACCCTTTGGAAAATCTTAGATGTGTATAGAAAATAGCTTGACCATGTATTATAAAAATGTTAAACTTGTATTTGAAAATGTTAATCAACAATTTCTTAAAAAATGTTAAATATGCATTAAAAATGTTGACCATGTATAAAAAATATTAATCTTTTATTTAAATTTTTTATCTTGTGTATTAGAAAAATGTTCTTGACGAACATGAAAAGTGTAGAATGAAAACCAAAAGAAACAAAAAACACACCCAAAAAAATGAAAACCAAAAAATTAACAAAAAATGCAATTTTTTTAAAATAAAACAAAATAAACAAGTGCAAAAAGTATGGAAAATAGTGAAAAGTGATAAATAAAGAAAACCAAAGAAAAACAATAGAAAAAAAATGAAATGAAAAGAAATCAGAGGAGAAATGAAAGAAAATAGGTGAAAAACAAAGAGAAAATGAAAAAGAAAGAAAAAGCAGTGAAACCGAAAAGACGGGAAGAGAAGTATTAAGAAACCGAGAAACTAGTGCGAAAACAGAAAAGTTGAAAAAAAATCTAGCAAAACCAGCGAAGGAAGCTCAGCCAGCCCAACGAATGAGCAAACGAAGCGCGGCGAGCAATCGCGAGCGAAAAAAAAAACTAGGCCGACCCGATAACTTCGTGGCAGAGGAAAGATCTTCAGGGAGACAGAAGAGTCTCGCTTAAAGCGAGAAATAGTCGTCGCGCTCCCCTTGTCACCCTGACAAAATCTAAGTTGTCTTCCTGTTCGAGGATGGTTTGTGGGATCGTCATTAACGTTGGAGGGACTCCATGTACGGTCTACACTGACTCATCTTTTTCCGCTGCACTCCGGGAGTCGGCAACGATCGTTGATCACAATCCATTATGCATCTTCATATTGCTTCTGGGTGACCGTATAGGGCAGAATTTTTTGTTTTCTACTATGTTTTTCAACAGGTCTGCGTGGCAGAGCCAGGAGGTTGGCCTGATGAGGTGACAACGCAATGATGCCAGGCCAGAATCTGCGAGGCCATAATGTCAGAGCCCCTATGCAGCCAACGTGACAGAGCAAGTCGCCTGTTAAAAATATGTTCATGTTTTGTTTTTCATTATTTTTTCACAAGTGAAAAATATGTTCATGTTTCCAAAAATGTTTGAGAATTTTAGAAAATGTTCGTGCTTTGAAAACATTGTTCGGAATTTCAAAATTTTGTTTCATTGTAAAAAAAATCACATCGTCATTTTTCTAAAAACGTTCGAGAATTTCAAAAAAAAATTGTGTTTTCAGGAATTCTCCCTGTCTCTTAAAAAAGTTGTCGTTTTCGAAATGTTCTCATTTTTGCTAAAGCTGATTTTATTTTTCTCATAAAAAATCGAATGAAAAATTTCGATGATACTTCAAGAAAACGAACGATTTTGATTTTTGAAAACCGGTGGTACAGTAAGCGTGCAGGCCGCTAGAATGAATCGTTGCTTCAGAACGGACCCAAATCGACCCGTTGGTACAGTCCTTTGTAAATGGGCCGGCCCAGCCGTTGGTGCGTTGGGGCTCTCTGTTGGGAGAGCGTCATATAGGGCCTCCCCTTGCCACCCTCGCAAAATCTCGCGCTGTCTTCCCGTTCACCTACCTTCCCGTCCCCTTGCCCTTTCCGTTTCCCGCCTCCCCAACCGCATAGAATGGCCGGCTCCGGCGGCTCTCCCGACGCCGACGATCCCAATTGCGGCGGAGCTGGGGCTGAGCCCTCCAGGACTCCTCAAGAATCCGACGACCTCTACTCCGCGCCCGCCTCCCCTCTCAGCACTCGCCCGTCCGGTCAGCCCCCGGGGACTTCGGTCGTCGCCAACGAGGGCTCCGCCTCGTCCTCCGCCTGGCTATCTGATGACGACGACGAGCCCACAGACAGGTACAAGAACCCCGCCTCCGTTTCCTTCCTCTTGGGACCGTCGAGCAGAACCATGGGAGCGTCATCCTCCTCGTCCTTCTCCTCGGACAGCTGGATCGGCAGCGACCGTACGTGCGGCGGCGCCTCGACCTCCAGCTCTCTGGACGCCTCCAACTACAGGGATCTCTACAGGGATCCACCCTCTGAGACTCTGAGTGGATGTATAATCAGGTATTGCAAGAAATCCAATGCGTTCTTGATTTGGGAATTTGCAAGAAACCTAGTACGTTCTCGATTTGGGAATCATTTCTGTGGATGTTTTGACCAAGAAAGATTGATCTTGGACTTGTGTGTTTGAATCTTTGATTATGGTTGCAATTTTAACAGTGCACAGGCTTGGAAAGATTCACGAATGTAGGTTCTTGTAGGTGTCCATGCTTAGAAAGATTCGTCAATTTGGATTTTCTGCATCGTCTTATACTTGTCTAATACCCTGCAAATATACAACCTACTATCTCTTAGATAACAAAAAGAAATGTGAGAGTTGATAGCATATATTATGCTTTCCCTACTTTCTTGCTAACTCTGTTGGGGATGCCAATGATTTACATGGTCGGTCTTATGCAAGGCTTGTAAAATCATAGCACTGTTAAAGTCCTATATGATTGCCTCTTTCAGACGTAAGCTGGAAAATAAATTAAAATTTACTCCCTCCATCCCAAATATAATGTCGTTTTCCAAGCTATATTGTGGGACGGAGGGAGTATATCTTGCTTCTGCACCTCTTTATATTCCATATTGAAATGTCCCACACAAAAAATTCCATATTGAAATTTGCGTGCTTCTGTGTGTGGAGTTGTGTTATTGATGAAAAGTTTTGGCTTTGCTCGAGCAAACCCATGACTTCTATCTTTGCATACTTTTTCTTGGACGTGTACATAGCCCGGGCCGTCTTTAGAGTGTAGCATTGTACTATGCTAAATGACATTTGTTCATAGTCACTTCTTATGGATTTCACATTTAGCAGTCCATGTTATCTTTTGGCTTTATATGAAATTTAGCATTATAAATTAGCCAAATGTAGAAAAATAGAATATTGGCATAGATAGGCAGCAACAGAAACATGAATAGTCTGCACCCTTTTCTTTTCAAAAAGGGTGCAATTCCCCGGCCCTATGAAAATGTCTGTACCTGTGAAGGTCTAGCTGAGAATTTTGTTTGTCACAAATCTTGCTAATTTAAATGTCAGATATTTATTATCCAACATTTTTAGAATTCCGTATAAACTTAATTTGAACCGTACCACCAATTTCTTTGTTAAATATTACATTTGTTGCCAGTTATGCAATGGCTACTTTTTTTGTTGCATTTTTACAAAGCCGATGTTTACAATCGATCTTAGGTATCAATAACAGATACTGTTATCAGATAAGCTACTCTACAATGGTTTGCTTACTTTCTTCATGAACCCTCTTCTATGCTTGAAATACTTAGTGCTCTTGAAGTCCCATATGCTTGGCTCTTTCAGGTATAAGGTGAAATTTTTTGTTGGCTGTATAAAATCCACCATCTCGTAGATGTCAAAACAAAATGTGAGTCCACACCAGATATTATAAGTTCAGCTACGCTTGGTGGTTTCAGTAATTTCTTGCTTAGTCCATTGGGGATGTCAATGGTGCTTCTTCATTTACATGACCAGTCTTCTTTGCTTCAACTTCAAGGCTTGTAAAATCTTAGGGCTGTTAAAGTCCCACATGATCGCCTCTTTCAGGCATAAGGTGGAAAAAAATTAAAAAAATTGTCTTGCTTCTGCACCCCAGTATATTCCATATTGAAATGTGTGTACTTCTATCTGTCGAGTTGTGTGTTATTAATGAATAGTTTCGCTTTGCTCAAACATAAGTTTGTAGCACACCAATATTTACAGTTCTTTGCTTTCTCAAGTTTCCGCTTTTCTTATAGAAGTGTTGGGTCTCCTACAGCCAAGGCCGCAATTGTAAACAGTGACTACAATCCGAACTCAGATTGAAACTAGGCATCCTGCAAACTGTTCACAATTCTTCTGTAAATAAAACAAAAGTTTACGTTTGTTTTGTTTTCAGATTCTGGAAGCTCCTTTTTGGAGTCACGAGGCATCTGATGCTGTGAGGGCTTCTTGGAGAGACGAGTACGAAGCTTGTGATGATGTAAGGATTGCTTTTAAAATGCTTAGTTTAATTAACTATGCTTCAACACTCATTTCTTAACCTCTTTGCACCTTCAGTTTTCTATGGTTTTGCAGACATCACAAAATGGCTGCAGAAAAATTCTTCAAAAGGTTAACTTCAATAGGAAATTCTCTAATTTTATCATTGAGGCTAGAGATGTCAATTTGGTAAAATTGCGTTGGTTTAACTAATTGAATTCTTGTTTTGGTGCAGGAACCTTTATCATCTCTACCGCATGAGTTTGAAAACGAAATTATGAAAGATAAGGCCAAAGTAATATGACTTGTGAGCTGTTATATTTCTACTTGATTTGTGTCCTCACTTGTTTGCTATGTTCTCATCTATTGTGTGCGATTCTGCAGAAGCTTTTGGCTAATTACTCTGAATATCGGAAGGTACCTGGAGATGGGAGTTGCTTTTACAGATCGTTCATATACTCATACCTGGTACATTAGCATCCTGTTGCTAAATTTCTTCCAGTTCTGCACCTTAAAGTTCCTTGGTGCTTGGTGATGATTACATGTTGTCCCTTGGGTCTATAGGAGCAGCTTGTGAAAGTATCTCATGAGGAGGAGCTACGTTTACTTGGTGCACTTGAACCAATGTGGGAGAAATTCCAAAGGCTTCATTTGCCTGGTTCATATTCAGATCTTCATGATGTAAGGCTTCCTGCATTGTTTCATCCACCAATTTTTTAGTTTTGAACCGCTAAGTGCACTTAAGTTATATATTAATAATATTGTAATTCGTCCAGGCTTTTGTGGGCTTTATACTGGAATGCATGGAACAAAAACAAAAACTGTCAGTAAGGTGGGTTTGCATTAATATTTTTGCAACAATAAACTGTGTTGCGTACTTATGTTATAAATTTTGTTGCAGTGGCTATCAAGAGTGGCTTTTCCAGGAGAGTCAAAATGAGCAGAAGTTTGCGAACAGTGAGAATATACAACAATTTTCTTAGTTATCTTGCCAACTTACTCTAATTTTCTGACTCCAACTATTTTTGTTTTGTGTTTAGTACTTTTGTATCTTCGACTTGTGACAGCTATTGAGATATGCACTGAGGTTGAAACTTTTAAGTCATACATAACCGAACTTGGTCAAGGAATGCCTGATGCAATAGGGGTGAGTATTTCCTTTAGATGGTGCAGTAATCTTCTATGCATAATTGAGTGTCATATGTACATTAGAAGCAAATGGTATTGCCTTTCTTGTCTGCTAGTTATGATCTGTCTGTGTGATGGAACTGCATAGTAGGAGCAAAATTTCATCATAATACTTGTACCAGCAACTGGAATTTTATGTAAAAGAAATTATGTGAAATCCTCACTATCAGATGCCTTATGTGTTTTTGAATTGCAGTACTGCCTGGAGGAGGTTCTCCCAGTGGAGGAAGATGCACAACAAGTGAATCTCACTGCGCTCACCAATGTCCTACAGGTGCCACTTCGAGTTGTTAACATTGACGTTTCACCGATTGAGGAGCCTAACATCCACATCATCTACGAGTCACCAGATTCCTCGGTTCCTACTGTGACACTACTGTATAGACCAGGGCATTATGATATCATCTACGAGAAGTCATAGCTGTAGACTGTAGTAACAGATATCATATGACATGTCACGGGAGAGTTGCTGGCCGCGTTGCGATATACTGTACTCTTGTTGTGTACATCAGCTGCACATATGCACTATTACTGTTTTCCTTCCTTATATATGTGGGGTGAAGAACTACAGGAAATTGCATTGTGACCTCTTTCCAAAATGCCACTGTTTTTTGGCTAATCTCTAAAAATATCACTAGAATATGACCTCTTTCCAAAATGCCACTCAGTTCTCTAATATTCCCAAAAAGCAGTTCCATTTGTTCTCAGCACATTTTGCTAGTCAACTCTGGACCTGGATCCATGATCCATGGGTTGTTTGAACCAATTATGTTAGTCTGATCCTTGCAGGAAACTAATTATGTCAGTCTGATGCCGTTATGATGTGATAATTCTGCTTTGTATGCTATTTAATCGTTGTTGAAATTTATGTATTATATTTAGGCAAATTGCTGAAAAAACTTCTGCTGGAAACAAGTACTGCTTCATTTTTCTTCTTATGGTGGGGGTGAAGAGGTGAACAAGTGATGGCAAAGCGTATGTTCGGTTGATGATAGGTATAAATTTTGTGGAGGGGCGGCTGTGAAAGGGCGATTCCCCCTTTTCCATTGAAGTAGGGAAGGGGGTGATTGATCTTTTTTTGAATCAGGCCTTACTGACCAAGTGGTGGTATAAGCTTCATTGCGGATGAAAAGAAGTCCTTGTGATCACCCTCAAAAAAAGACTAACCATCATTCAACATAAAAAAGAACCATTCAACATATCTCAAAAAAAAAAAAGCTAATCGCTGAACATATCCTCGTCCCACGCGGTGCTCCGCCTCTCCCTGAGCCTCTTCAGATACACGGCCATAAACCTCCAAATGAACTCATCATGCCCGCGACAGAAGGCGGACAGCTCCTTGACGCCATGGCATGCCAGGGCTTGGGCTTCAACGTGCCGGGACAGAGCGGCCAGAGCCCTGATGTACATCACGTACGCATGGGGATCCATGGGAAAGGTCGCGAGGAGCGCCTCGGCGCGGACGCGCTCCGCCCCGCCGCCATTGTTGATCTCGAACTCCAAGTAATCCCACCAGCCGTCCTTGGACCCGAGGAAGCCGCAGCCCTGGGCCTGCGCCCACCGCTGGCTGTCGACGTCGCCGAACTCGTGCTCCCTCCAGAACCAGCCCCACATGTGCATCTCTCCATCGGGAAGTGCAGCGAGAAGTCGCTCGTAGATGGCGCGGGCGGCCTCGATTCCGCCGCCCTCCTCCAGCTCGAACTTGACGAAGCGGAGCCACAGCTCGCCGTTCCTCGGGTCGGCCGCCGTGCCAGACTCGAATTCCGCTCGCTTCGCCTCAGCGGACATCGCTGTGATCGCTTGATCAGCCATTGGTTTGGTGTCTCGTCTAGTCGATCGGTTGTCGAGCCTTTTTTTTGAACGAAAGGTGTTGCCCCCCCTGCCCCAATTTTATAGATTGAAGCAGAACAAAGCAGTCACAAACCAGTTTTCGAGCCTAAGCAAGGAAATAAAACTACCCTCCAAGAGACTACGCTACCTAGAGCTCGAGAGCAGAAGTTCTCTCCAACACAGCAGGAATGAAATCTAGGTATTATTATTACAGAGCCACAGCGGAAAGAAAAGGAACAGTAACAGCTTCTACTCTTTCCACCTCATGTGCCCCTCCCGCACCTTACTTCCAGGCAATCCGCATCAGTTCTCCACGTCGCTTGTCCAACAGGAGGATGCATCTTTGTAGCAGGGTTGCTTGAGCATCGTCGCAGAGAACCTTCCACTGGTGCAAATAACAACTTAGTTTTGCAAGAATGCAGTTCATGTTTCTCCATTTCTGCCCCTGAAAACAAAATTTGTTTCTTAGTCTCCACAAGCTCCACAAGGAAGCAGCTATAACCATGTTTAGCACATGCTTCTTTTTATGCACTCGCCAGAAAGCAAAAATGTTTTCAAAGCTAGTTATTCTATCAATCTCAAAGAAATCAGATAGAAAGCCCCACACATGTTGGGCCACCACACAATCGAACATCAAATGCTGAACAGTTTCAAATTCAGCACAGAAGAGACAAGAAGGATCCTCCACCTCTCTCCTTTTAGCAAGATTATCCCTAGTTAGGATTTTGTTGTAAGCACACAGCCACAAGAACACATGTATTTTCTGAGGGCACATAATTTTTCAAAGGTCATCTTTGATAGCAGAAGCTATCCCCCCAAAATTGATGCTTTTGTAGAAAGATTTTACAGAATATAAGCCATTAGATTCCAAAGACCAACTTGGCATATCAGCTTCAGCTGACAGAGGACACTGCTGAACAACCCCCAACAGTAGTTTCCATCTATCCAAGCCACCTTGGTCAACGCATCTCCTAAAAGTTAACTTAAGGTCACGCCCGTCCCACACCTGAGCTACAGTACACTCCGTTTGGTTACAAATGCAATATAGATCCCAGAATTGTACCTTCAGGGAACAATCCCCAACCCAGGTATCGTGCCAAAAGCTAATTAGCTCACCATTACCTAATCTCCATCTGTAAAAATTCTTAGCAGCAGCTAAAGCCCAGGTGATGCTCTTCCAGAAGGTAGAACCACCATCACCTTTTGCCCATAGGAGGTTAGGAGCGTTTACTCTATATTTATAACGGATGATCTTTTTCCAATCTGAATCAGAATCATCAAAGAACCTTTTCCCCCAAGAAGCTAGTAAGGCCATATTATACTCTTTGATGTTGGGTATCCCCAAACCTCCATACTCTTTCCTCCTAGTAACAAATCCCCAGTTAGCTAGGTGATACTTGTGTGGGTCCCCAACATTTCCCCAAAAGAAGTGAGCCATTTGGGAGTTGATGGCATTAATTGCCCACTTAGGAAATTTAATGATAGGCATGAGATAAGCAGGTATGCTGATCAAACATGCACATAGCAAAATAATTTTTCCTCTATACGTGAGATATCTCCCAAGCCACCCAGAAATGCCTTTAATAATTCTGTCAAATGATGGGCTGAAGATCCTCCCTCTTCAATTTGTCATAGTGCAAAGGCACACCTAAATACTTAATAGGAAAAGAACCCTTTTTACAACAGAAAATCTGAGCAAAATCATTAGCCACTGCCTCATCTACATTGATTGTCATCAAATCACTTTTATGAAAATTAATTTTCATCCCAGAGAGGGTTTCGAAACAAGATAAAAAACCATTTGAAGTTTCTGGCCTTATGAATAGAATTCTCCAAAAATAGGATAGTATCGTCTGCGTATTGTAGACTCACCCCCTGGAATTATGTTGGGCAGAAGCCCAGAGATTAGGTCTTGGGAGGCAGCTTTTTTAAACATTTTTGTAAACACATCAGCTACCAAGTTAAACAACAAGGGGGAGTGTGGATCCCCTTGTTTAAGCCCTTTCGCCCCAATGAAGTAGTTCCCATTAGTATCATTAATTCTCACAGCAAAAGTATTGTTAATCAATGTACATTTAATCCAAGCAATCCACTTGGGGCAAAAACCCCTAGATTGTAACATTTCAAACAAGAAATCCCAGTTGACTCGGTCATATGCTTTCTCATAATCCAACTTAAGAACTAAGCCTTGAGACCCAGATTTTTTAACCTCATGAATCACTTCATGTGCCATAACAACACCCTCCAAAATATACCTACCTTTGATAAAGGCCGTTTGATTTGGAGAGATTAGTCTACGATCAACAGGAGAAACCCTATTGGTCATAGCTTTGAAAAAAAAATCACCCCACAATTACTCAAACTGATTGGTCTAAATTTCTTCATATCCTTGGCGTCAGGTTCTTTAGGAATAAGAACAATCAAAGCAAAGTTCATTCTCTGCATGTCTAGCTTGCCTTCCTCAAAGTCTCTGACTAGCGCCATAAAATCAGTTTTGATTACATCCCAGAAGGTTTGGTAAAAAAAGAAATGACAGGCCATCTGGGCCAGGAGCACCATATGCATACGAACCAAAGATCGCCTCCTTAATTTCTTCTTCAGAGAAGTTACTCTGGAGAAGTTCATTTTCTTCATTAGTGACCAGGTCACTTTCCTCCCAGAAGGAAGGACCAAGATGTACATTAGGTTTTTTTCAGCTCCAAATAAGTTTTTATAAAAGGTAGTAGCTACTTCTAGCATATCCTTGGTATTATAGACAGGGCCATTATCTCCATTTAACTCAGAAAGGTGATTTTTTCTATGTCTATGATTAGCTACAGCTTGGAAGTAAGCATTTGTGACGCCCCCGATTTGACCGTACACTAATCATGCACGCAAATGTGTACGATCAAGATAAGGGACTCACGGGAAGATATCACAACACAACTCTAAAACATAAATAAGTCATATAAGCATCATAATACAAGCCAGGGGCCTCGAGGGCTCAATTACAAGTGCTCGATCACAGACGAGTCAGCGGAAGCAACAATATCTGAGTACAGACATAAGTTAAACAAGTTTGCCTTAAGAAGGCTAGCACAAAAGTAGTAACGATCGAAAAGGCAAGGCCTCCTGCCTGGGACCTCCTAACTACTCCTCGAAGCCGAACTCCATGTAGAATCATCCTCGGGATCTCTAGCTCCTGGACTCCAGCATCTGGTTGCGACAACCAGGTACAAAAAGGGGAAAAGAGGGAGAAAAGCAACCGTGAGTACTCATCCAAAGTACTCGCAAGCAAGGAGCTACACTACATATGCATGGGTATATGTGTAAAGGGCCATATCAGTGGACTGAACTGCAGAATGCCAGAATAAGAGGGGGATAGCTAATCCTGTCGAAGACTACGCTTCTGGCAGCCTCCATCTTGCAGCATGTAGAAGAGAGTAGATTGAAGTCCTCCAAGTAGCATCGCATAGCATAATCCTACCCGGCGATCCCCTCCTCGTCGCCCTGTTAGAGAGCGATCACCGGGTTATATCTGGCACTTGGAAGGGTGTGTTTTATTAAGTATCCAGTTCTAGTTGTCATAAGGTCAAGGTACAACTCCGGGTCGTCCTTTTACCGAGGGACACGGCTATTCGAATAGATAAACTTCCTTGCAGGGGTGCACCACATAACCCAACACGCTCGATCCCATTTGGCCGGACACACTTTCCTGGGTCATGCCCGGCCTCGTAAGATCAACACGTCGCAGCCCCACCTAAGCACAACAGGGAGGTCAGCACGCCGGTCTAACCCTATGCGCGCAGGGGTCTGGGCCCATCGCCCTATGCACACCTGCATGTTGTGTACGCGGCCGGAAGCAGACCTAGCCTAGTGGCGTTCCAGTCCAATCCGGCGCGCGCCACTCAGTCGCTGACGTCACGAAGGCTTCGGCTGATACCACGACGCCGGGATACCCATAACTACTCCCGCGTAGATGGTTAGTGCGTATAGACCAAATGGCCAGACTCAGAACAAATACCAAGAACTCGTTAAGCGTGTTATGTATCCGCGAACGCCGACCAGGGCCAGGCCCACCTCTCTCCTAGGTGGTCTCAACCTGCCCTGTCGCTCCGCCATAAAGTAACAGTCGGGGGCCGTCAGGAACCCAGGCCCACCTCTACCGGGGTGGAGCCACCTGTCCTTTCAGCCCCCTCATCAGAATCACTTGTGGGTACTCAACGAGCCGACCTGACTTTAGTCACCACATGTGTCATGTATATAAAGTATATAGTATATACCCGTGATCACCTCCTGAAGTGATCACGGCCCAGTAGTATAGCATGGCAGACGGACAAGAGTGTAGGGCCACTGATGGAACACTAGCATCCTATACTAAGCAGTAGGATAGCAGGTAAGGGTAACAACTGTAGCAACAATGATAGGCTATGCATCAGAATAGGATTAACCGAAAGTAGTAACATGCTACACTACTCTAATGCAAGCAGTATAGAGAAGAATAGGCGATATCTGGTGATCAAGGGGGGGGGGGGCTTGCCTGGTTGCTCTGGCAAGTAGGGGTCGTCAACTCCGTAGTCGAACTGGGGGTCGCCGGTAGTCTCGGGGTCTACCGGAAAGAAGTAATGGAGGGGGAACACAATAAATAACAGAGCAATCAAAGCAACACAAAGCGTAACATGACAATACGCGGTGCTAGGTGTGCCCTAACGCGGTAGTAGGTGATATCGGCAAAAGGGGGAAACATCCGGGAAAGTTTTCCCGAAGTTTGCATTTTTCGGACAGATGAAACGGAGGGGGAAAGTTGCAAGTTTGCTATGCTAGGGACGTCTGGCGGACGATCGGACTGCGTATTCGGATTCGTCTCGTCGTTCTGAGCAACTTTCATGTAGAAAGTGTTTTCATCTGAGCTACGGTTTATTTTATATGATTTTCTAAAGTTTTAAATCATTTTAGAATTTATTTAATTTATTTAATTCAACATTATCCAGAATAGTGCCTGCTGACGTCATCATGACGTCAGCAGTCAACAGGGCGTTGACTGGGTCAAACTGACGTGCGGGGCGCACCTGTCATTGACTGATTAATTAATTAACTAATAATTTAATTAGTTTAGTTATTAGATTAGTTTAATTAATCAAAAATTAATTAGGTTAATTAATTCTTTAATTAATTAATTATTTTTAATATATTATTATTATTATTTATATTTATATTTTATTTTATTTTTATTTTTTTATTTTATTTATTATTATTATTTTTGTTCAGGGGCTAGGCCCACTTGTCATAGGCCCATGGGGCCAACAGGGTTAACGGGCGCGGGGTGTGGGCGTGGGCGCCCGTGCACCCGAATGGGGCATTAGGGGGCGCCGGCGGTGGCCGTAGCCCGGCGCGGCGGGGCGAGGCCGTGGCCT
>NC_057814.1:419960082-419986151 GCF_018294505.1 Triticum aestivum | reverse complement strand
GGGGCGATGGGCTCGGGGCAGTTGCCCGATCCAGATGGGGAAGGGCGAGAGAGAGGGGGGATCGGGGAGAGTGGGGATCGTGGGAGAGAGTGGGTGAGGCCTAGGGTTTCGGGGGGGAGGGTATGTAGGCCGGGGGAGTGGGGTGGGCCGTGTGGGCAGGCCTGGCCGGCCGGCTGAATGGCCAGCTGGGCCACGAGGCCCACGAGGGCATGGGGTTTCTCCTCTTTTTATTTTTATTCTTTTCCAGTTTCTTTTATTTATTTTTCTTTTCTGTTTTATTTTATTACCAGTAGATTTTAGTTTTATAAAAATATGAGACCAACACTTAAATTAGTGTTTTAAATTACCCCTCTGCCACAAGAAGTTTCACACTTTAATAAAATAGGTTTATATTTGTTTGCTATTTAAAGGCATTTAAGTAATTGTTTAGCCCCTGTTTTAATTAATTTCCTGCATCTAAACATTTTATCAAAATGTGGTTTCTCCACCACAATCACCCATGATATATTTTCTAAATTTTGAACAATTTAGTTTTCAGTTTTTTGTTTAGTTTTCATTATTTGAAAACTTTTATTGTCTGCCTATATTTTAAATTTTAACTTGAATCGTTTTTTAACTAACTCGAGTTTATCAACAGTAACCGAGGTGACGTGGCACCATCAGCAGAGGTTTACTGTAGCTTGATTATACGGGCGTCACAGCATTATTCTTGTCGCCATCAATAGTCTTTCGATCCCTGGAGCGCTGCCAAAAAGCAGTCTCTTCTTTACTCCAGATACCGGCTAGTTCTTTTTTAATCTCCTCCATCCTGTCTCTGTCTACGTCATTAATTTGATTCCTCTCAGAAAAAACATCAAGGATATCAAATTCGAGCAGAAGCTCTCTCTTCCTCTTCTTAATACCTGCCCCAATATTAATACTCCAGCCTTTTACTTTTTTCCTGAGTAATCTACATTTATTCATCCAAATATCCATGGCCGTCTTGCCAGGAACTGGGGTGTTCCAAATTGTATGCACTAAATCTTTGAAATCAGGTTGGTCAAGCCACCACTTTTCAAAACGAAACATTTTTGGGGAGGTAACCCTCCGAGCACCAGTGTCTATGAGCAACGGTGTATGATCACTCCCAACACGTGGGAGTGCTGTCACTACAGAAAGAGGGAATTTAATATCCCAGGAACCAGAGGTAAAAATCCTATCTATTGTGGCAAAAATAGGGTTATTCTGGTTGTTGCTCCAAGTAAATTTCCTGTTAGCACTCTTGATCTCCATAAGAGACCATTTTTTGATTCAATCACTAAACAGATAGGAAAACTGGCTATTAATAATCTCATTGTTCTTATCATCAGTCGATCTAACCAAATTGAAATCCCCTCCCAACAGAACTGGATAAGTAAGGTTTTCCACAGTGTCATGAAGTTCAGCAATAAACTCTAACTTTTTATCGTTATAAGAAGTGCCATAAACAGCCACTAAATGCCACAGAAAACCATCACACTTATTTTTAACAGTAGCCACAATACAAAACTCTTTATTGATGAATCCTATCACCTCAAATAGATCATTTTTAAGACCCACAAGGATCCCCCCAGCAGTATTCACGGCGGTAAATAATGCCACACAAAATCCTCTTTACCAGAGATATACTTGAGGACACAACTATCAATATTTTCTTTCTTGGTTTCAAAGAAACACACAAAATCTACATGATTTTTATTAATAAAGTCGCCTAGGCACTGATTTTTTCCAGCCTGGCCCTTTCCCCGAATGTTCCAAAAAGCCCATATCATTTATTTTTAAATGGGTGCGACAAGCCACAAGGCTTCTTTTTTGTATTCAGGGCAGGGCTTTCCATTAATGGTCCAGCAGTGCCATCTGTACCATTAAAGTGAAAGTCATTGCTAAGATTTTTGGCCTCATCGACCATCGTCTCTATTTCTAGATTATCAGGGAGAACAATCTCCGGATTATCGTCAGCAAACTTAAGGCAACAAGTTTTTTCCTCATCAATCATATCCATGATAATAACTGCCTGTTCTTCGATGCTACTACCAATGCATAAATCAACCTTGCCAGTATTTGAAACAAGAACATTAGGATCTAGGATAGCAAATAATTTACATTTGAAAGTATTAGGAATCTCCAAGTTCTTCCTCTTCATATATGCAGCAGCCTTGTCCATGATCTTAATGTTCCCATGATTCCTAGTTGTCGGTTTGCTTGCAAGCACTGGCCCCCAGACAGGAGAGTTTTTGACACTTGGCTTTTTCTTCTGCATAGATTCCACACTATCCAGAGTTTCCAGCAGTGATCTCTTAACAGATCCCATTGCCAGAGCTAGGTCCTCAGGGAGACATTGCATTTCATCCACCAAATTTTCCTCCTCTTCATCAGTCTCAACCATTTCAAACCTGCTTAGTTGTTTAGAACAATATTCCAGATGGACTGACAAGGGATCAGATCTTGCAGAGGGCGAGGTTTTTGCAGGAGTGGGTTTTTCATTTTCTGCCTCCTTATTCTTCTCAGGGGTCTTGTTCCTAATCTCCTCCACAAAGTCCTCATGTATTGTATCCAGCATATTAGGGGGGTGAAATTCCACTGCAGAAGCAGTTTTCTGTGATACTGGCTGACCTGAGCTTGCAGCCAAAGTATTTTTGGGAGGGAAGTTTGCCTTGTCCAGCTCATCAATAGGTTCCCCCATGTCATCTCCTTCAGATTTATCTTTGTTTGACATATCCTCATTGTTATCTTCATCCTCCTTTTCAGTATTTGTCTAAATCTGGGTCCAGGTCATCACCATCAGAATCTTCTCCTAGTTGTTCAAACCCTTCAACAGTGAAGAACAGAATGTACATCTTCCTCTTCATTTCAACTAATCTCTCAAAAGGAATTTTCTTGGGGTCTCTACAAGCCACTTTCACTCTGATGTTCTCATAGAAGCTCTTAAATATACCATTCCAATCCACATCCACCAGGATCCCAAAACAAGTTGTAATCTGGGCAAAAACATTCCAGGCACACCACTTGGGAGGAATTCCCTCAATTTGAATCCAGGCCTCAGTAAGTCCTCCAAATTCATCTAGCATTCCTACCCATTCACAGATCTTGACAGAAACACCATCAATTGGGAGCTCAAATGCAGGAAACTCTATCAGATCTTCTACATTTTTCCAAGGGGGAAATCTCAGTAAGAATTTCTTCTCTCCCAAGTCCCTAATCTGCCAAGGCCACTCTTTGTTTTTGCAAAAAATCCCATTGAGCTGAATGAGTAACTCTGAGGCAGAAACCTCACCCTTAACCACTTTGAGAACTGCACAATTCTTGTAATTAAGCCAGCTTAGCTCCGAAGCAGTGGGCACATCAATAAAAACCCAGTCCAGCCGCTGTGCTGCCAAAGTAGGTCGCTGTAGGATGGGGTTTAGCCCAGGCAGCGCAATTGTTAACATTATGACCCCCAGCGCAGATAAAGCACTTCTTCGGCTCAATACAGTTCCCCACATAGTGACCTGGCCAGCTATAGTTGAAGCAAGTCATCTCCTTGTACCTTGGATCCAGAGCTTGGACTGTAGCAGCAGGAGGAGGTGGTGGAGCTGGGACTGCCGTATCCGTCACTTGTTGCTGCTGGATCCCACGACCAGCCTGCTTGGGAGGCTGCTGCACCGGCTTGGCAGCGCCAGCCAACGGAGCAGCACCTCCGGTCGGCGGGGCAGATGTCTTCCCGTCTTATGGAGCAGGTTTCTTCCCCGGCGGCGGACGGCGTTGCCGCTGCCCTCCCTGCCCCCGCTCCATCGCTCCCTTAACCACCTCAACAAACGATTTAGGAAAACCTAGTTTCTCGGTTGTCGAGCCTTGTTTGTGCGACTTTTTTGTATGGCATGTCGTTGCTATTTATATGTTGATGATGAAGGTTTCCAGCGGTAGGCAGCGTCCAGTTCCAAATTAGATCGGGTTCGGGGGTCTACGTGCGACTCGGATGTGATTTTCAGTGAACTTTGTTGGGTCGGATGCTCTCTCACTGATACTCCCTCCGTCCAAAAAAGTTTGTCCCTCAAATGAATGTATCTAGCACCAAGTTAGTGCTAGATACATCCATTTGAGGAACAAGCTTGGGACAAGTTTTTCCGGACGAAGGGAGTACGACATAGAAGGGTTTAGACGTTTAGTGCTAGAACAACAAATAATTTCGGACGAAGGGAGTATACGAAAGTGTTTGTACGAAAAATATGTGGTCACATGAAGAAGTTGTATTCGATTTCCATGTCCTTTGTCGGGTTGGATAGACACGTCCGTTGTTGTACAAATTTGATTTCCTGTATTCGAGCACGCAGAATCTCGCACACGAAAATCTTGATCTTTCAAGGTACAGTTTTGCTAAGAGCATCTCCAGCCATTTGGCCCCCAACGCACCCGGCGATTGCCTTTTGGCTTTTGCGCCGGTGATTTTTTCGCCCTAGGAGCGATCGAGTTTCCAGTCGCGCACCCAGATTTCGGCCCCCAGACGTAAAAGAAAATTAAACTTGTCCTTCCCGCTGCCAAAAAACGCCACAAGTTTGAAGATCATCATGGCACAAGTCGGTGATCATCATGCCACAGTTCGGCGATCAAACACACCCAAAAGTTCGGCGATCAAAAGGAAGAAATCATAGACATGGAACGCATCAAACGGCAGGCTCCTCTGCCGCGGGACTGGCCGGGGTCGGCGTGGGCGTAGTCGGGCTCGGCGTCGGCGTGGCTTCTGTGCTAGGGCTGGTCGTCGGCGTCGGCACCGCTTCATTGCTCGGGTTGGGCGTCGTCGTTGGTGTGGTCGTCGTGGGTGTAGGGGTGGTGGTCGCCGCCGGCCCGGGCATCTGGTTCAGGATGAGGCCACGCTCCGTCAGGTACCACGCCTTCACCTGCTCGTCCATCCTCGACATGTCTGCCGCCATCAAGAACGCCAGGTCGGCGTTCCTCTTCTTCGCGGCGACGTTGGTCCTGGGAAGGTCGAGCTTGACGTCCTGCTTCGTCATCAACGCCGACCACCTCGCGCCGGATTTCTCCTCCCTCTTGGCGGTGCTGTTCTTGGTGTCGGTGATGCACTGCTCGATCGGAGGGGAAGGAGCGTTGCGGCACGCCATGCGGAAAGGTGATGTTGGGGTTGAGACTGCCATGCGCGTCGCCGTCGGAGTAGCCAGGCGAGGGTGCGTACCCTAGAGCAGCGGCGGCGAGAAGATGGCCGGCCACGTGACGCTATGCTGACTCCCCCACGTGCCTTGTGGGCAGTGGCCGGGCGGATTCATCATCCCCGCGCGAGACGCCTCTCCCTGCCCCGTCGCCGCCGCCGCGTCCCTGGCCCTCTTGGTGATGAGACTGTTCCGCCGGTCGGTTGTGACGCCTCCCGGCGCTGAACATTCGCCCTGCACTTGGAGTTCGACAAGCTCGGTGGTCTTGACATTGGCGCCCTCGGCTTCCTCTGCTTCGGCTGGGTGGAATCGGAAACGACGGGGCGAGGGGCGGAATACTCCTTTGGTGGCATGACGGCCGGATGGCGGAGGAGAATGGCCGGAGCGGCGGGCGAGAAGGGGGAAGCAATGAGGAAATGGAGGGAAAAGAGGAGAAAATGGCAGGAATAGGCCTAACTGTCGCCAATAGCGCAGGCCCACGCGCCTTTTCGCTTCGGCCGACGCCCTCAGGCACCCTCCTGGGGGCTGGGTTCGGCTCGGGTTCGCCGGCTGTTATTTCGGCCCAAACCGGCGATAAATGAGAAGTTGGGGGCGCGACTGGGCCGATTTTTCGCCGCGGCGCTAAATAAGGCGCCATGGGGGGCCTGTAGGGAGGGCGAGTGGAGATGCTCTAAGTCTCAATCGTTATGTCTGAGTTGATACTATATTCCTTCGATTTTATACGGAGATTCATAAAAAAATCAGTTTTCTTTCTCTTATTATACACTTGACTTAGAGTTGGTTAAGTGTAACTCTAACAGATCTTGTATATCGTCCAATCCCGTTTTATAACCGCCATTTTACAGGACTCGGACGAAAAATAATCCCGATTAGATCCGGCAAAACGGCTCGTCCCGTAATTTTTATCAAGGGGAGTTGTATATTTCGGCCCCCGTCCGCATATTTTCAGTTTTCCTCCTCAATTTACAGGTTGCTCTATCCCTCGGGTGACTTTGCTGGAGGGAAATTTCAGCACCAATCGTCCCTGTCGCAGTCGGCGCAACCGCTTCCTGAGCTCGATTCCGACCAAATAAAAGAGAAGCTGTAGCCATTCGGGGAGCGGCGTCAAGGGCGCCAACGTGGGCCACATCCCTGAAGTGGAGGCCGAGGGAGGACCAGAGGCCGCCCGCGAGGGAGCGGACAATGGCGAGGAAGGACGCGTAGGAGACGGCAATGCCGGTGGCGGCATCGATGAGCGGGGAGGCGAGGAGCGAGACGCCATAGGCTGCGACCGTGACCGGGAGAGACTCCGGCGGTAGCGCGCCCGCGGAGGTGGAGCTAGGGTTGTGGAAGGTCTGCGTAGCCACACAGTAACGTTGCACGGGTCGGTCCCCAGGGCTGTCGTCAGCTCGGCCATCTGGTCCCTGATTGGTCAGGGGGATTGCCGTGGAGCGCGGTGGTGTTTTGGGCGTAAAGCAAGAGGGGGAGCCTGAGGCGGCAGCAGGGAGAGCAGAGGCGAGGAGCGCCGCAGCAGCTCAGGCGGCGGTAGGTAGCAGCGGACGGTGCAGTGAGCAGGAGCAAGCGTGCCTTGGTGGTGAGTGGTGGTGGTGGTGGGGAGGAGGGAAGGGGAGGGTGGCTCAAGGAAGAAAGCCTAATTGTAATTTACTCCCTCTGTTCCTAAATATTTGCCTTTTAGAGATTTCAATTGGACTACCACATACGGATGTATATAGACATATTTTAAAGTGTAGATTCACTCATTTTGCTTCGTATGTAGTCACTTGTTGAAATCTCTAAGAAAGACAACTATTTAGGAACGGAGGGAGTAGATTTTGTTCTTAGGGACTTTGTTGTAAATTTTTATAGGATCTATTCGGGCGGAACGAAAATCATACTATACGAACCAAGAAGCATAGCCACCATTGCCGTCCTGATACTTATCGAAAAGCCACCATATGGACCGCCATTCGGAGCCGCTGCCCCACATTCATGTCCCGAGTCACCGCCAACCGTCGACATCACAACACACAACCACGATGGGAGGAACAGAAGGCGCATGCTTACGCTCCTAGCCCGGCATGAGCCACCTGGCCTGGGTGAGCGCCTCCACCATAGGAGGAGTCCGCACCTGCGTCCCCAGTCAATCCCTATGGACTGAGTGGGACACAACCTAGTAGCTGTCGACGGCCACCGTCGAGCCCGACCAACACTAGTCCCGGACCTTGGCTGAGTCAGATGCGCACGCTGCCACACACATGGCCACCAGCGTCGATCCGACCTACAACATAGTAGAACCAAGGGCACCTACTTGGACCGATGCCACAATGACACAACAAGTCAAGAGAGCACTAACGTGAAGGCAAGCCAACACATACTATGTCGCCCCCTGCACATGCACTCCGCCGGACGCCATCCACCACCGCAAGACAGATCTTTGCTACCCGCCAACAACATGGATCACTGCCGCAAGAGAGCAGCGGGCCGCCCCGTAGCCACTCGGAGGAGCCCATGCAGCTCCACCACGCCATGCCCGCCCCGCCGGTAGCGAGTCCATCCACCTCAGCCACCCCACCTGGTGTCGGCCAAACTAGCGCAAACTAGCGAGGACCACCGCCTAGCAAGAGCTAGCCGACCTCCATCCGCCCCCACGCTACACGTCAGCCCCAACCGTCGCAGAGCCGGCCAAATCTGGCTGGGGGCCTTCGAACGTCCAACCACCTAAGACACCTCCCGCCCCCACCGTCCAGCCGGCGCACCACCACCGGGCAGCCACCTGCTACTTCTTGAGCTTGCGTTGGTTTTTCCCTTGAAGAGGAAAGGGTGATGCAGCAAAGTAGAGATAAGTACTTCCGTCAGTTTGAGAACCAAGGTATCAATCCAGTAGGAGACAACGCACAAATCACCTAATACCTGCACAAACAATCAAACAACTTGCACCCAACGCGATAAAGGGGTTGTCAATCCCTTCACGGTCACTTGCAAAAGTGAGATCCGATAGAGATATATGAAACTAAACAAACGATAAAGTAAATATTTTTGGTATTTTTGGTTTATAGATCGGAAAGTAAAAGATTGCAAAATAGTAGATCGGAAACTTATATGATGGAAAATAGTAGATCGTAAACTTATATGATGGAAAGTAGAAGATCGAAAACTTATATGATGGAAAATAGACCCGGGTGGCATAGGTTTCACTAGAGGCTTCTCTCAAGATAGCAAATAATACGGTGGGTGAACAAATTACTGTCGAGTAATTGATAGAAAAGCGCAAAGTTATGACGATATCTAAGGCAATGATTATGAAATATATGCATCACGTCTGTGTCAAGTAGACCGAAACGATTCTGCATCTACTACTATTACTCCACACATCGGTTGACTCCTGCCTGCATCTAGAGTATTAAGTTCATGAAGAATAGAGTAACGTATTAAGTAAGATGATATGGTGTAGAGAAATAAACTCAAGCAATATGATGTAAACCCCATCTTTTTATCCTTGATGGCAACAATACAATACGTGCCTTGCTGCCCCTACTATCATTGTGAAAGGACACCGCAAGATTGAACCCAAAGCTAAGCACTTCTCCCATTGCAAGAAAAACCAATCTAGTTGGCCAAACCAAACTGATAGTTCAAGGAGAATTACAAAGATATCAAATCATGCATATAAGAATTCAGAGAAGATTCAAATAATATTCATAGATAAGCTGATCATAAATCCACAATTCATCGGATCTCGACAAACACACCGCAAAATAAGATTACATCTGATAGATCTCCAAGAACACCGAGGAGAACATGGTATTGAGAATTAAAGAGAGAGAGAGAAGAAGCCATCTAGCTACTAGCTATGGACCCGTAAGTCTAAGGTAAACTACTCACGCTTCATCAGAAGGGCAATAGAGTTGATGTAGAATCCCTCCATGATCGAATCCCCCTCCGGCAGGGTGCCGGAAAAGGTCCCTAGATGGGATCTCATGGGTACAGAAGGTTGCGGTGGCGGAAAAGTGTTTTTGTGGAGGCTTCTGAGGGTTTTTGAATATATGTGAATATATAGGACGAAGAAGTAGGTCGGTGGAGTCACATGGGGCCCACAAGGCAGGGGGCGCGCCCTCCACCCTTGTGGCCGCCTCGTGGCTCTTCTGACTTGCACTCCAAGTCCCCTGGGTGTCTTCTGGTCCAAGAAAAATTATCGCGAAGTTTTTATTCCGTTTGGTATTCCTTTTCTGCGAAACTCAAAAACAAGGAAAAAAAACAGAAACTAGCACTGGGCTCTAGGTTAATAGGTTAGTCCCCAAAATAATGTAAAATAGCATATTAATGCATATAAAACATCCAAAACAGATAATATAATAGCATGGAACAATAAAAAATTATAGATATGTTGGAGACATATCACCACCCCGGCTGCACACTGATACGTCTCCAACGTATCTATAATTTTTGATTGTTCCATGATGTTTTATTATCGATCTTGGATGTTTTATAATCATTTTATACCATTTTTGGTACTAACCTATTGACATAGTGCCAAGTGCCAGTTGCTGTTTTTTGCATGTTTTTTACATCGCAGGAAATCAATATCAGACGGAGTCCAAATGCCACAAAACTTCACGGAGATTTTTTATGGACCAGAAGGAAGATATTGGGCCCTGGTTGCACCTGGGGGGAGTCCCGAGGAGGGGACAACCCACCAGGGCGCGCCAGGAGGCCCAGGCGCGCCCTGGTGGGTTGTGCCCACCTCGGGTGCCCCCGGACCGCCTCTTTGCTCTATAAATACCCCAAAAATCCCAGAACCATAGGGGAGTCGACGAAATATTCATCCAGCCGCCACAGAATCTAGAACCACCAGATCCAATCTAGACACCATCTCGGATGGGGTTCACCACCTCCATTGGTGCCTCTCCGATGATGCATGAGTAGTTCTTTGTAGACCTTCGGGTCAGTAGTTAGTAGCTAGATGGCTTCCTCTCTCTCGCTGAATTCTCAATATAATGGTCTCTTGGAGATCCATATGATGTAACTCTTTTTGTGGTGTGTTTGTTGGGATCTCATGAACTTTGAGTTTATGATCAGTTATATCTTTTTATATCCATGAAAGTTATTTGAGTTTCTTTGATCTCTTATATGCATGATCTCTTATATGCATGATCTCTTATAGCCTCGTATTTATTCTCCGATATTTGGGTTTTGTTTGGCCAACTTGATCTATTTATCTTGCAATGGGAAGAGGTGCTTTGTAGTGGGTTCGATCTTACGGTGCTTGATCCCAGTGACAGAAAGGGAAACGACACGTATGTATCGTTGCTACTAAGGATAAAACGATGGGGTCTATCTCTACATAGATAGATCTTGTCTACATCATGTCATCGTTCTTATTGCATTACTCCGTTTCTGTTGGGGAACGTAGTAGTTTCAAAAAAATTCCTACGAACACGCAAGATCATGGTGATGCATAGCAACGAGAGGGGAGAGTGTGTCCACGTACCCTCGTAGACCGAAAGCGGAAGCGTTAGCACAATGCGGTTGATGTAGTCGTATGTCTTCATGATTCGACCGATCAAGTACCGAACACACGGACCTCCGAGTTCTGCACATGTTCAACTCGATGACGTCCCTCGAACTCCGATCCAGCCGAGCTTTGAGGGAGAGTTCCGTCAGCACGACGGCGTGGTGACGATGATGATGTTCTACCGACGCAGGGCTTCGCCTAAGCACCGCTACGATATTATCGAGGTGGACTATGGTGGAGAGGGGCACCGCACACGGCTAAAAGATCCAAGAGATCAATTGTTGTGTCTATGGGGTGCCCCCATGGCCACATATATAAAGGAGTGGAGGAGGGGGGAGAGGGCCGGCCCCTATGGCACGCCCTGGAGGAGTCGGGAGTAGGATTCCCCCCTTCCAAGTAGTAGGAGTAGGAGTCAAGGAAAGGGAAGAGAGAAGAGAAGGAAGGAGGGGGCGCAGCCCCTCCCCTAGTCCAATTCGGACTAGGCCTTGGGGGGGCGCGCAACCTCTCCTCTCTCTTTCCCCTAAAGCCCAATAAGGCTCATATACTCCCCGGCGAATTCTCGTAACTCTCCGGTACTCCGAAAAATACCCGAATCACTCGGAACCTTTCCGATGTCCGAATATAGTCGTCCAATATATCGATCTTTACGTCTCAACCATTTCGAGACTCCTCGTCATGTACCCATTCTCATCCGAGACTCCGAACTACCTTCGGTACATCAAAACACATAAACTCATAATATAACCGTCATCGAACTTTAAGCGTGCGGACCCTACGGGTTCGAGAACTATGTAGACATGACCGAGAAACGTCTCCGGTCAATAACCAATAGAGGAACCTAGATGCTCATATTGGCTCCCACATATTCTATGAAGATCTTTATCGGTCAAACCGCATAACAACATACGTTGTTCCCTTTGTCATCGGTATGTTACTTGCTCGAGATTCGATCGTCGGTATCTCAATACCTAGTTCAATCTTGTTACCGGCAAGTCTCTTTACTCGTTCCGTAATACATCATCCCGCAACTAACTCATTAGTTGCAATGCTTGCAAGGCTTATAGTGATGTGCATTACCGAGTGGGCCCAGAGATACCTCTCCGACAATCGGAGTGACAAATCCTAATCTCGAAATACGCCAACCCAACAAGTACCTTCGGAGACACCTGTAGAGCACCTTTATAATCACCCAGTTACGTTGTGGCATTTGGTAGCACACAAAGTGTTCCTTCGGTAAACGGGAGTTGCATAATCTCATAGTCATAGGAACATGTATAAGTCATGAAGAAAGCAATAGCAACATACTAAACGATCAAGTGCTAAGCTAACGGAATGGGTCAAGTCAATCACACCATTCTCCTAATGATGTGATCCCGTTAATCAAATGACAACTCATGTCTATGGCTAGAAAACATAACCATCTTTGATCAACGAGCTAGTCAAGTAGAGGCATACTAGTGACATCTGTTTGTCTATGTATTCACACATGTATTATGTTTTCGGTTAATACAATTCTAGCATGAATAATAAACATTTATCATGATATAAGGAAATAAATAATAACTTTATTATTGCCTCTAGGGCATATTTCCTTCAGTTTCTCCATGAACTTAATACACTAGATGCATGCTGGATAGCGGTCGATGTGTGGAGTAATAGTAGTAGATGCAGGCAGGAGTCGGTCTACTAATCTTGGACGTGATGCCTATATAATGATCATTGCCTGGATATCGTCATGATTATTTGAAGTTCTATCAATTGCCCAACAGTAATTTGTTCACCCACCGTTTGTTATCTTTCTCGAGAGAAGCCACTAGTGAAACATACGGCCCCCGGGTCTTCTTTCTCATATTTGCCTTTGCGATCTACTTTTCCTTTGCATTTATTTTCATATCTATTAAACCAAAAATACAAAAATACTTTGCTGCACTTTATTTTATTTGCGATCTATTTGTTCAATCTATTACAACTTTCTCCCGTCCACGCATCGTTTCTGGCGCCGTTACCCGAAAGGGATTGACAACCCCTTTAACACGTCGGGTTGCGAGGTGTTTGTTATTTGTGTGCATGGGCTGTTTATGTTGTGTTGCTTGGTTCTCCTACTGGTTCGATAACCTTGGTTTCATATCTGAGGGAAATACCTACCACCGATGTGCAGCATCATCCCTTCCTCTTTGGGGAAATACTGACGTAGCTTCAAGCCACATCAAAAGGAATTTCTGGCGCCGTTGCCAGGGAGGATCTTCAAAATATACCAGGTTCCTAATCACAAATCTCATATCCTCGCAATTTACATTATTTGCCATTTGCCTCTCCCCCACTTCACAAAAAATTGCCGTTTTATTCGCCTCTCTTTTCCGTTCACCGTTTTTCTTGCCGGATCTGTTTTTGTTTGCAACCTTGTTTGTCGTTATTGTCGTTATGGATAGTTATTCCTCTATTGCTTGCACTCTCGAGGACGAGGTTCTCAACTTTAAACAAAGGGGAGGAGAAAATTTAAAAGATGCTTGGTATAGAATTTGCAATGCTCATAATAGATCTATTCATAAGCAATCTACCGTTGTGCTTCCGCGTTGTTTTTATGTTGGCATCACCACTTGGTTTAGATTCATCCTTGATACGATTACCGGTGGAAATTTCTTGATGTGTCCTTCTCTTGATGCTTTTAATGCTATGGGAAATTTAGTGGGTTCACCACCCACCACCTCTTATGATTAATGAAACAATTTTAACTCTTGAGCATGTTATGGAAACACTAGATGCTATTGAAAAGAAAATGCTCACCGAAGATCATATGGAAATTATAGATAAAAAGATGCATATTTTTGCCACCAAGATTGGGTGAAGAGCGGGAGAAGTCTTTAAGTTGTTAAAAGAAAAAAAGTACCATAATCCCTGAAAAAATAGAGGAAAGTCCGTCACGGATTGATAAACTAGAAGATATCTTTAGTAATCTGAGTACGGCTTTTACTTCCGCTAAAACTATCAAAAAAACACCCGTAAAAATTGGCAAGACTACCCAAGTTACTAAGATTAAAGGTGCAACTTCTAGTAAAGAGGATCTTAAGATGATTAGTATCCATCCGGATTTTGTTGAAGTGATTAGAGATCCTTTTTGCAAAAATGAGTTCTTTAAATTTATTCCTAGGAGCATTGTTATCGAAGATCTTTATGCTAAATCTCTGAAGGGTTCTAAGTGTTTGATTGAGGAGTTGGAGAAGGATGACAAAACTTAGATCCTTGCTTTATGCCTAGCTAAGGGCGTAAAACTATAGCGCTTGTTGGGAGGCAACCCAATGAATAAAATTTATTTTTGCTTTTTGCTTTCTGTTCTTGAGTGTTTGCACAAGTATGCTACTGGTATGATTGTGTTTTTTGTGTTTTAATTAGTGTTTGTGCCAAGTAAAGCCTATAGGATCTTCTTGGGTGATAGTTGTTTGATCTTGCTGAAAAACAGAAACTTATGCAGTCACGAAATCAATTGTTAAAAATCACCAGAACGTGATAAAATGCCAATTCTTTTTGCACAAGATCAATATACAAATTACCCTGGTCGTACTATTTTTTTAAGAATTTTTGGAGTTACAGAAGTATTCGAAATAGTCAGATTGCTACAGACTGTTCTGTTTTGACAGATTCTATTTTCTTTGTGTTGTGTGCTTATTTTGATGGCTCTATGGTTTTCTTTGATGAGTTTTTGCCATAGAAAAGTTGGAATACAGTAGATATAATACAAAAACAAAATATGAATTGGTTTAATACAGTACTTATAGTAGTGGTTTGGTTTCTTATACTAACGGATCTCACGAAGATTTTGTTGAGTTTTGTGTGATTGAAGTTTTCAAGTTTTGGGTTATCTTACGATGGATGAAAGAAGGATAAAAGAGCCTAAGCTTGGGGATGCCCCGGCATCCCAAGCTATTATCCAAGAATGAGCAACCAACTAAGCTTGGGGATTCCCCCGAGTGGCATCCCCTCTTCCTTCTAACGACTATCGGTATTTTACTCGAAGCTATATTTTTATTCGTCACATGATATGTGTTTTGCTTGGAGCGTCTTGTATGATATGAGTCTTTGTTTGTTTTATTTTGTGTTTTAAGTCATCAATCCTTGCTGGACACACCTATTTGAGAGAGCCAAAATTATTTCATGACTTGTTAGAATTGCTCTATGTGCTTCACTTAAATTTTTTATGAGCTAGGACTTGCTCTAGTGCTTCACTTATATCTTTTTGAGCACGGTGTGCTTAGTATTTTTGAAGAAATACTCACTTGCTTCACCTAGATTTATTTGAGAGTTAGTAAATTTTTTGAAGAAATTATCTCTTGCTTCACTTAAATTATTTTGAGAGAAAGAAAAAAAATTATGCTCATGATCTTCACTTATATTTGTTTGAGCTTATGAAAAGCAACACATGAAAATTAGTCCCAAAGTGATAGATATCCAAGAAGGATAAGTAAAAAAAATTCATGAAGATCATTGGACAAAATAAACTTGATTCTTAGTTATAGTTTTGAGATATGATGATGAGATATGTGAGTTGTGTTGATGAGTAATTATGCTTTAGTAAGAATATTGGTGTTAAGGTTTGTGATTCCCTATGCAAGTACGAAAGTCAATAGTCATGCAATGAAATTATATCCTAGTTGTGGTGCATTATTCGGTGTTAATTATTCTTAATGCTTGCTTATGAGATTATTCGTTTCTTGGTTGGTCGCTTCTCAATCTTTTTGCTAGCCTTCATTTTGCACCAAGTATGATCTCTACTTGTGCATCCAAAATCCTTTAAACCAGTTTTGCCACATGAGTCCACTATATCTACCTATATGCGGTATTCTTTTGCCGTTCTAAGCAAATTTGCATGTGCCATCTCTAATTTTCAAAATAAACTTCTCTTTTGTGTATTTGTTTCGCTCGCGGGGCGGTGACGGGTGGCTAATATTTTCCATGCTGGATGTGTTATTCTCATGATGAGTGTTTATTCACTTGTCATTGCACGAGAGTAAGGCAAAGGTTTTAGAGATGCCCAGTCCCGAAATGCAAAAATGAATTTGCTTTATGTCGTCAAATAATAAATTCCTTGGAAAGTGTTGGTATGGAGGGCAACCGTGGATACGGCTAGCCATGGAAAGTGAAAGTATGGTGGAAAAAGGAATAAACTTTATTTTCTGTTTTGGAACCGCCTATGGAATATCTAGCATGGAAAGTGTTCGAAACTCTAAGTCGTTTTCGTTGGTGGGATGGATACACCTCCCAAAATGTTTTTATCTCTAATTTTTCGCTTTGAGCTCTGGCACCTCTACAAATCCCTACTTTCCTCTACGAAGGGCCTTTCTTTTACTTTATGCAATTTTTATTTTTGAAATTGAGTCTCCATATTCTCTTATAAAAGCACCAACTAGGAGGCAATATGATCGTACTTAAGTATTGGGTGTAGCTAATATGCGAATGTGTTTCATGAATGGATCAATGTTTGAGCATGATGGGATAGGGATAACTTATTTTAGCGTTGATATTTTGAAAGACATGGTTGCTTGTTGATATGCTTGAGTATCTAAATTATTATGTCAAAAATAGACTATTGCTTTGAATCACATAAAAGTTCAAATGTCCATGCTATAAAGAAAAGAATATGATATGACATGATAAACAACACTCCACATCAAAAATTCTGTTTTTATCACTTACCTACTCGAGGACGAGAAGGAGTTAAGCTTGGGGATGCTGATACGTCTCCAACGTATCTATAATTTTTTATTGTTCCATGCTGTTTTATTATCAATCTTGGATGTTTTATAATCATTTTATAGTCATTCTATATCACTTTTTGGTACTAACCTATTAACATAGTGCCAAGTGCCAGTTGCTGTTTTTTGCATATTTTTTACATCGCAGGAAATCAATATCAGACGGAGTCCAAATGCCACGAAACTTCACGGAGATTTTTTATGGACCAGAAGGAAGATATTGGGCCCTGGTTGCACGTGGGGGGAGTCCCGAGGAGGGGACAACCCACCAGGGCGCGTGATACGTCTCCAATGTATCTACTTTTTCTCACGCTTTTCCTCTTGTTTTTGACTCTAATTTACATGATTTGAATGAAACTAACCCCAGACTCACGCTGTTTTTAGCAGAACTACCATGGTGTTGTTTTTGTGCAGAAATAAAAGTTCTCGGAATGAAACAAAACTTTGCGAGGAATTTTTATGGAATAAAAGAGAAATACTGGAGCCAAGACCCACCATAGAGGGGCCCTTGGGTGGGCACAACCCACCAGGGTGCGCCCCCCTCTCTTGGCGCGCCCAGGTGGGTTGTACCCACCTGGTGGCCCCGTAGACGATTCCCCAGATACTATAAAATCACATTAATCTAGAAACAAATCGGGAAGAAAGAATTATCGCGTTCCATGAGACGGAGCCGCCGCCAAGCCCTGTTCTTCCTCAGGAGGGCAGATCTGGAGTCCTTTTGGGGCTCCGGAGAGGGGGGGTCTTCGTTCTTCGTCATCACCAACCCATCTCCATCGACAATTCCATGATGCTCCCCACCGGGAGTGAGTAATTCCTCCGTAGGCTCGCTGGTCGGTGAGGAGTTGGATGAGATTCGTCATGTAATCGAGTTAGTTTTGTTAGGGCTTGATCCCTAGTATCCACTATGTTCTTAGATTGATGTTGCTATGACTTTGCTATGCTTAATGCTTGTCACTTTGGGCCTGGGTGCCATGAACTTAGATCTGAACCGTTTCTGAATTCATCATTATACCCATGTTTTAGATCCGATCTTGCAAGTTATAGTCACCTACTACGTGTTATGATCCGACAACCCCGGAGTGACAACAACCGGGCCCACTCTCGGTGATGACCGTAGTTTGAGGAGTTCATGTATTCACTATGTGTTAATGCTTTGTTCTAGTTCTCTATTAAAAGGAGGCCTTAATATCCCTTAGTTTTCAATATGGACCCCGCTACCACGGGAGGGTAGGACAAAAGATGTCATGCAAGTTCTTTTAATAAAGCACGTATGACTATTTACAGAATACATGCCTACATTATATCGATGAACTGGAGCTAGTGCGGTATCGCCCTAGGTTATAACTGTCACATGATGAATATCATCCAACAAGTCACCTATCCAATGCCTACGAATTTATCTTATATTGTTTCTGCTAAGTTACTACTGCTATCATCACTGTTACACTTGCTACAAAATACTGTTATCACTGTTACCGTTACCGTTGCTGCTATCACTACTATCAAAACTATCATACTACTGTGCTACTGATTACTTGCTGCAGATAATTAATCTCCAGGTGTGGTTGAATTGACAACTCAGCTGCTAATACCTTCAAATATTCTTTGGCTCCCCTTGGGTCGAATCTATAAATTTTGGTTGAATACTCGACCCTCGAAAACTGTTGCGATCCCCTATACTTGTGGGTTATCAAGACTTTTTCTGGCGCCATTGCCGGGCATCATAGCAATATTTGTTGAGTCACTTGGGATTATTATCATATTATCACTATGAAGAATCTGAAGGATCCAAAGACTAAGATATTTCCCTCCAAGACGAGGGGAGGTAAGGAACTGTCATCCAGTTCTGCTTTAGATTCACCTTCTGTTTTGAGTAAACTTGCAACACCACCACATGTTATCAATTCTAATATGTCGCAAGTTATTGATGATGCTACTTCTACTATGAATGATGCTTATGATGATGCTAGTACCTTGCTTGATAATGATGATGTCCCACTTGGTGAATTTCTTGATGAACAAATTGCTAGAGTAATACAACATGATGTTGTTGAGACTGATGATGAGCTTGAAACTGGAACTCCTGAAACACCTGCTAGAACTAGCCTTCCTAGATATGAATTGCCTAAGGTACCGGAAGGTTATGTTATGAATGAGGAGACAACTAGAGATATTCTTGCTTGTAAGGATAGAGATGATCTAGAGAAATTACTATGCAAGTATAAAGAAAAATCTCTGAATGAAGTATGGTCCTAAGTTTGCTACTTCACCTATCTTTATTGCTGATAAGGATTATGAATTCTCTATCGACCCAGAGTTGATTACTTTGGTTGAATCTGATCCTTTCCATGGTTATGAAACTGAAACTGTTGTGGCACATCTTACTAAATTGAATGATATAGCTACCCTTTTTACTCATGATGAGAAAACTCATTATTACTTTATTCTCAAATTATTTCCTTTCTCATTAAAGGGTGATGCTAAAGCTTGGTACAATACTCTTGCTCCTGGTTGTGTGCGTAGTCCCCAGGATATGATTTATTACTTCTTTAAAAAATATTTTCCTGCTCATAAGAAACAAGCTGCCTTACAGGAAATATTTAACTTTGTGCAAACTAAAGAAGAGAGTCTCCCACAAGCTTCGGGGAGGCTTTGCCAATTACTTAATGCTTTGCCTGATCATCCTCTTAAGAAAAATGAAATACTTGATATCTTCTATAATGGACTAACCGATGCTTCTAGGGACTTCCTAGATAGTTGTGCTGGTTGTGTTTTCAGGGAACGAACTATTGATCAAGCTGAAGAATTATTTAATAACATATTGAAAAATTATGATGATTGGACTCTTCCTGAACCACCGGCTAAACCCACTCCGAAGAAGAGGGGTATATTATATCTCAGTCCTGAAGATATGCAAGAGGCAAAGAAATCCATAAAGGAAAAAGGTATTAAAGCCGAGGATGTTAAAAATTTACCTCCTATTGAAGAAATACATGGACTTAATACACCACCACTGCCTAAGGTGGTAGAGTTAAATTCTCTAATGAAGTTTAATGACAATGATAATCCTCACAATATGCATCCTAGTCAATGCCTTTATGAGTTTGAAAACTACATTAGAAAAAAGATCACTTCAATGCAAATGCTATGAAACAATTGAAATACAATTATGATATGATTGCTCGCTTGAGTGACTTGTTATTTAGAATTTCAAATGATGTTAGAGGTGTTGGAAAAAATGCTTCTATGGTACAAACTCAGTTAGAACAAGTTGCTAAATCACAAAGAGAATTACTTGATGAAATGAATAATAATATGCATGACTTTGCTGTTAGAGTTGCAACTAGAGGAGGTAAAATGACTCAGGAACCACTTTATCCTGATGGACACCCAAAAGGAATTGAACAAGACTCACAAAGAAATAACACCACTGGACCTAGTCCTTCTAGAACGAAAAAGAAGAAGAAAAATGATAGGACTTTGCATGCTTCTAGTGAACCCGAAATAGAAAAACCTCCTGATAATGAAAATGAAATTTCTATCTCAGATGCTGAAACTCAATCTGGTAATGAACATCCACCTAGTGATAATGAAAAAGATAATGATGATGTTCATGAAGACGCTCAACCAAATAATGAAAAAGAACCAGATAATGATGTTGAAATATAACCACCTGTTGATCTTGATAACCCACAACCTAAGAATAAAGATATGATAAAAGAGACTTCATTGCTAGAAAACACGGTAAATAAAGAGAACCGTGGGTTAAAAAACCTATGCCTTTTCCACCCAAGTCAACTAAAAAGAAAGATGATGAAGAATTTGAACGCTTTGCTGAAATGCTGAGGCCAGTCTTTTTGCGTGCTCGCTTGACTGATATCTTGAAAATGCCTCCTTATGCAAAGTATATGAAAGACATCATCACTAATAAGAGAAAAATATCGGATGCTGAAATATCCACTATGCTTGCTAATTATACTTTCAAAGATGGAGTACCCAAAAAACTTGGAGATCCGGGAATACCAACTATACGTTGCTCTATCAAAAAGAATTATGTGAAAACTGCTTTGTGTGATTTAGGTGCTGGTGTTAGTGTTATGCCTTTCTCTTTATATAAAAGACTTGACTTGAATAAACTCACACCTACTGAAATATCTTTGCAAAGGGCTGACAAGTCAATTGCCATACCTGTCGGTACCTGTGAGGATGTGCCTGTTGTTGTTGCTAATATTACTATTTTGTCTGACTTTGTTATACTTGAGATGCCTGAGGACGACAACATGTCGATTATCCTTGGTAGACCCTTCTTGAATACTGCAGGGGCTGTTATTGATTGCAATAAAAGCAAGGTCACTTTTCATATCAATGGTAATGAGCATACGGTGCACTTTCCGAAGAAACAATTCCAAGTGAATGGTATTAATGTTATTGAAAAATCTCCGACAATCACTATTGAAAGTTTTCAAATACCTCTACCTACTGTCAAAAAGAAATATGAAATGCTTATTATTGGGGACATTCATATCCCCATTGAGGTAACTTAGTGATTTACGGAAGTTCTTCTATTTCATGCTAATCGAAAGTGGTTGTTAATAAGACCTGATCAACCTTATTAATGAATCATTTTTGAGCGGTATGAAGTTGATGAATTTAGTAAGCACTACCTTCTGTCCCTACCTTTTGTTTTCTGTTTTTATTAGTTAAATAAAATAAATGCCATGTTTAGTCTATTTTCTGAATTTCCCGTGCAATAAAAAAATGACATAAAAATAAAAGTTCTCATAATGCCCTGAAATTTTATACGAATCTTTCTGAATATTTCTGAATTTTTGGTGCAAATAATACCAGAGGGAGGTGCACCAGGTGGGCACAACCCACCTGGGCGCGCTAGCACACCCAAGCGCGCCCTGGTGGGTACTGGTCCCCACATGGGCCCCCTCACTTATCCCTTTAGCCCACATCATCACTTACCTCCAAAAAAATCTCCATTGCTCTCTCTCCCGTGCTCTTGAGCTCAAACCCGCGGATTTCGATCTCTTTGCTCGAAGCTCCGCTTCCGAAACTGTTCGGGGGATTGTTGCTTGGTATGTGACTCCACCGTTTGTCCAATTAGTTTTTGTTTCAGTGGTTTATACTTTGAATAATTAGCTACTCTTGGTGCTGCTGTAGATGAGCTTACATGTTGAATTCTTAGTGTTCTAAGTAGTTTGAATGCTTGCTATGGCCTCTATGTATCCCTATGAGTAGTTGCTATTAGTTTCGTGAAGTTTTGTTGAGAAAATTTTGTGGACTAAGATTTCAAAAAAAAAATCATAGGAAAATTGTACGCGAACATGAATATCTTTAGGAAGTTTGGCTCTAAGAAGAACTCCAAGGGTGTTATTGGGGAGTCTTCTGACAGTGATCTCCACCCTCGGAGGTTGGCGGAGGTACGGCCATGCGAATGGCCGCACACCCTATTCCTGGAAGAGGCTGGAATTCTTCTGGAGTTCATGCAATATATTGCTAATGCCGGCCTCACCGACTTCATCGCAGATGAGTGTGACCAGCACCAAATCCTCACAAACATCTTTGTTCAGAGCTTTACTTTCTTTCCTAGAAATAATCCTCCTAAAGTGAGCTTTGATTTATATGCTGAAAACCATTAGATACCACTTACTGAATTTTGTGACATATGCATGATCCCTTCTGATGGGAGCTTAGCCGAGCCTAGGCCGGCTGGGTTTGAGGACTTTTATCGCACTTTGACTGTGGGGGATGAGAGAGGGGTGTCAGCCACCATGTCTATTAGCTTACACTTTCTTGCTATACATTATTTTGCTTTATTTGTTGCTAAGTGTCTGCTTGCTAGAAAGAAAGTAGGTGCGCTCAGTGCACTAGACTTTGCTGTTTTACGCCGGGCACTGGAGGGTGTCAACACTTATAGCTTGGGAGCTATTGTGGCTCGTTGCCTGCATCTTAATAAATCCCAGGGAAATACATGGTGGGATTTTTGCTACTCGTTTGGCGGCTCACTTCAATGTTGGGATACGCCCTCATGATTACCCTCTGACTAAGGTTTACCTAGACCATGCAGCCATGGAACACCATCACTTTCTTGCACATGATCGTCCTGACATCGCCATTCCTTATAACCTGGTCTTTAGCGTTAAAACTCGTGATGTTATTCCATTGCCTGCACCTGCTTTGTTTGATTCTGCTGCCAGGGGCCGATACTGGATTATGCCTGCAGACATCATTGCCTACCGAAACGCTCAGGCTGCTGCGGAGGCAGCACAGGAGGAGCCTCAGCAGTGGGATGAGTGGATGCCCGCTCCTTAGGATCCCTACTACCATCCAGGCTACTAATCAACTACCAAGTTAGGCCAAAAGCCTAAGCTTGGGGGAGTACGTGTTCTCACCGACATTACATTCATGTTCACTTATATCATTCCATTTGTCGGTGTTCACACTTTTTCATTGTATCATCCATGCTTAGATTTATTTTCTTGCTTTCTTCTTGTGTGTTTGAAAAACTTTAGAAAAACCAAAAAAATTAGTTGTAGTAATTTACTTTCTATGCATGCTTAGTAGTAGTATTAAAAAGAAAACCCAAAAAGATTTCCTTGTTCTTCTTTTGCTTGTTGGGAGCTTTCCCGTGTAAATAGTTTTTCTCGTTTTGTTTTTCCCTTTTATTTGCTTGTTCAAGAAAACCAAAAACTCCAAAAATATTTCAGTGTGTTTCTCTGAATTTCTTTTCTTTTTTTATTCGAGTCGTACCGAGGAGAAGACCACGATGAAAATGTTGAGTGGCTCTCATATGAATAATTGTTTAACTAATAAGAGCACATTTTACCTTGTCTTCTCCTCTTGAATAAAATGTTTGCAGATTCCAGCTTAGTCCATGGCACTCTTGCACTTTTATTATTTTCACATTATTCGGTCGTGCAAGTGAAAGGCAATAATGACGATATTTGATGAACTGGCCGTGGCAAGGAGAAACCGGTATGAACTCGACTTGTTCTATTTGTGTAAATATGTTTAACCTAGTATCTAGGCTTCAGCCCATTATGATTAAACATGTTTGAAATGACAATTAGATATTATAGTTTCTCATGCCATGCATAAGTATCTAGGAGTGGATAATGATTTATCTTGGATATCAACATAGCGTTAAAAACTTAAAATGATTGTGATGTAGTATGATGATATTGTATCCTCCTTTGAATGTTCGAGTGGCTTGACTTGGCACATGTTGATGCATGTAGTTGAATCAAAACCAACATAGCCTCTATAATATTTATGTTCATGGTGTTCATATCCTACTCATGCTAGTGTCCAATGTTACTTATGCATAATGCATGGTTATGATCGTTGTTGCTCTCTAGTTGGCCGCTTCTCAATCTAATTGCTAGCCTCCACCTGTACTAAGTGGGAACTCTGCTTGTACATCAAAAACCTTGAACCCAAAGTTATTTCAGATGAGTCCATCATACCTACCTATATACGGTATTACCCTGCCGTTCTAAGTAAATTTGCATGTGCCATCTCTAAAAACTTCTAAAAATTATCCTTTTTGTGTGCCTGGATCGTTCATGGAACGACATGAGGTGGTCGGTGTCTTCCATGCTAAGCGGGTTATTCTCAGGTCGAGTGTTTATTCACTCGCCATCGCACGAGAAAATGGGCGGTAATAGGGATGCCCAGTCCCAAACTGCAAACATGAAAAAGAGTTCATCTCTTGAATAATCAAGCAAAATCTCCCAATGGAGTCAAAACCTTTACTTTTATCGCTTGGGAATCGCCACTAGCGTGCTTAGCATGGAAGATGTTGATAACTGATGGTCGTGAAGTGAATAAGAAGGGTGCATGTCTCAAAATATCATTTATCTCTGTTTTAAAAATTGAGCTCTGGCACCTCTGCAAATCACTGCTTCCCTTTGCGAAGGGACTTTCTATTTACTTTTATGTTGTGTCATCACCTTCTAAAACAAGCGCCAAAAACCGAGGGAGCACAGTTGTCATGATTTATGCATTGTGTGTAGCTAATGTTGGGTGCATCATGACTGGATCTTTTCTACCATGATTTACAATGTTTAGTTGCTGCTTGAACTTTGGAGGTGCTCTGCATTTATGTTTTGCGGTCTCGGAAAGGGCTAGCGAGATACCATAATTGTCATATTATATCATGGTTGTTTTGACAACGTATTGCTGTTTGAGATCTCTTACTATCGCTCGCTAGCTGATTATGTCATTGATATGAGTTAATATAATCTTTAAGTGTTATTGTCGACATGGTAAGTTATAATGCTGGTTGAAAACCTGGGTGCTGTTTAAGCCTCTTTATGCAAACAAGAGCAAAAGAGTTCGTAAAAGTTTTTCTTTCTCACTTTCAGTTTATCAACTGAATTGCTTGAGGACAAGCAAAGGTTTAAGCTTGGGGGAGTTGATACGTCTCCAACGTATCTACTTTTTCTCACGCTTTTCCTCTTGTTTTGGACTCTAATTTGCATGATTTGAATGAAACTAACCCCATACTGACGTTGTTTTCAGCAGAACTACCATGGTGTTCTTTTTGTGCAGAAATAAAAGTTCTCGGAATGAAACAAAACTTTGCGAGGAATTTTTATGGAATAAAAGAGAAATACTAGAGCCAAGACCCACCAGAGAGGGGCCCCTGGGTGGGCACAACCCACCAGGGCACGCCCCCCTCTCCTGGTGCGCCCAGGTGGGTTGTACCCACCTCGTGGCGCCGCACACGATCCCCCTGATACTATAAAATCACATTATTCCAGAAAAAATCAGGGAGAAAGAATTATTGCGTTCCACGAGACGGACCCACCGCCAAGCCCTGTTCTTCCTCGGGAGGGCAGATCTGGAGTCCGTTTGGGGCTCCGGAGAGGGGGGGGGGTCTTCGTTCTTCGTCATCACCAACCCATCTCCATCGCCAATTCCATGATGCTCCCCGCCGGGAGTGAGTATGTGACGCCCGGATATTTAAGCTATAAACCTCTGCTAAAGATGCCACGTCACCTCCGTTACTGTTGCTAATCTCGCATTAGTCCAGAACCGATCCAAATTCAAATTTAAAATCAAGCAAACAATAAAGTTTTCAAATATTAAAAATAAAATGTTCGGGGAGAGCCAAATAATGCATAGGTAAATATGGTGCACACTTTCATAAAAGGTTTAAATACTCTAGAATGTTTTAAACACTAGCAAAACAATTATATAAATGCCTCGTTGTTTTATAAAATGCTAAGCTATTCGGGTAAAACTTTTTATGGCAATGGGTTATTCCGGGAAATTGTTTTAGGGGCTATTGTCATATTTTACTAAACTAAAATTAATGTGTAAATAAAAGAAAACAAAAGAAAGGGAAACAAAAACAAAAGCTAAACAAAAGGAGAAGTAGACCCCCCTCCACTGGGCCGAATGGCCCAGCTGGTCGACCCACTACCCCTGGCCTATATGGCCTGCCCACCAACAAACCCTAGCACCCCCTCACCCCCACTTCCCCCCGCACGGTTCCCTCTCCCTCCCCTGATCCCCTCCTGGATCGGGATCGACCCCCGCCGCCGCCGCACGAGGACCTCGACGGAGCTACCCCGTCGCCCCGGACGTCGACGTCGCCATCTCCGCTGTCTTCCCCGTCATCCTCGACCCTCCTCACCGGACGCTGTCGTCCCCGTC
>NC_057814.1:419952175-419959562 GCF_018294505.1 Triticum aestivum | reverse complement strand
GGTCCTCCCCGACCTCGCCGGCCTGCCCCGGGCTGTTGTGCCTGTCGCCGCCCCGCGCGCCCCTGGGCGTGCGCCCGCTCGGGCTGGCGCCCGACACCCATCTCCGCCCCGGCACCCGTTAGCCTGAGCTCGATTGGCCCCATGGGCCACTGACAAGTGGGGCCCCGCGCCAGAATGTTTTATAAATAATAATAATAATAATAATAAAAATATTAATTAATTAATTAAAGACTTAATTAAGTTAATTCAGCCTAATTAATTAACCTAATCACTTAATTAAATTAACTAATCATGTTTAGTTAACCTAAGTCAATGACAACCCGGACCCACGCGTCAGTTTGACCAAGTCAACTGACTGTTGACTGCTGACATCACCCTGATGTCATGCTGACGTCATAATGACATTTCCTAATTAATTTAAGTCTGTTAATTCTAAAATGAATTAAAAACTTTGAAAATTAATATTAAATAATCCATAACTCGGATGAAAAAACTTTGTACATGAAAGTTACTCAGAACGACGAGACGAATCCGGATACGCAGCCCGTTCATCCGCCACACATCCCTAGCATAGCAAACTCGCAACTTTTCCCCTCCGATTCATCTGTCTGAAAACGTGAAACACCAGGGATATTTTCCCGGATGTTTCCCCCTTCGCCGGTATCACCTTCCACCGCGTTAGGGCATACCTAGCACCGCGTATTGCCATGTTATGTTTTGTGATGCTTTGTTTGCTCCGTATTTACTGTTTCTTCCCCCTCTTGTTCTCCGGTAGACCCCGAGACCAGCGCTGATGCCGCTGAGTACGACTACGTCACCGACGACCCTTCTTCCTGTACACCAGAGCTTCCAGGCAAGCCCCCCCCCTTGATCACCAGATATCGCCTATTCTTCTCTATAGTGCTTGCATTAGAGTAGTGTAGCATGTTACTGCTTTCCGTTAATCCTATCCTGATGCATAGCCTGTCATTGTTGCTACAATTGTTACCCTTACCTGCTATCCTACTGCTTAGTATAGGATGCTAGTGTTCCATCAGTGGCCCTACACTCTTGTCCGTCTGCCATGCTATACTACTGGGCCGTGATCACTTCGGGAGGTGATCACGGGTATATACTATATACTTTATATACATGACACATGTGGTGACTAAAGTCGGGTCGGCTCGTTGAGTACCCGCAAGTGATTCTGATGAGGGGGCTGAAAGGACAGGTGGCTCCATCCCGGTAGAGGTGGGCCTGGGTTCCTGACGGCCCCCGACTGTTACTTTGTGGCAGAACGACAGGGCAGGTTGAGACCACCTAGGAGAGAGGTGGGCCTGGCCCTGGTCGGCGTTCGCGGATACTTAACACGCTTAACAAGATCTTCGTATTTGATCTGAGTCTGACCATTTGGTCTATACGCACTAACCAACTATGCGGGAACAATTATGGGCACTCGACGTCGTGGTATCAGCCGAAGCCTTCGTGACGTCAGCGACGGAGCGGCGCGCGCCGGATTGGACTGGAACGCCTGCTAGGCTAGGTCTGCTTCCGGCCGCATACGCAACGTGCAGGTGTGCAATGGGCGATGGGCCCAGACCCCTGCGCGCATAGGATTTAGACCGGCGTGCTGACCTCTCTGTTGAGCCTAGGTGGGGCTGCGATGTGTTGATCTTCCGCGGCCGGGCATGACCCAGAAAAGTGTGTCCGGCCAAATGGGATCGAGCGTGTTGGGTTATGTGGTGCACCCCTGCAGGGAAGTTTATCTATTTGAATAGCCGTATCCCTCGGTAAAAGGACGACCCGGAGTTGTACCTTGACCTTATGACAACTAGAACTGGATACTTAATAAAACACACCCTTCCAAGTGCCAGATATAACCCGGTGATCGCTCTCTATCAGGGCGACGAGGGGGGGATCGCCGGGTAGGATTATGCTATGCGATGCTACTTGGTGAACTTACCATCTACTCTCTTCTACATGCTGCAAGATGGAGGTGGCCAGAAGCATAGTCTTCGACAGGATTAGCTATCCCCCTCTTATTCTGGCATTCTGCAGTTCAGTCCACCGAGATGGCCCTTTACACATATACCCATGCATATGTAGTGTAGCTCCTTGCTTGCGAGTACTTTAGATGAGTACTCACGGTTGCTTTTCTCCCTCTTTTCCCCTTTCTATACCTGGTTGTCGCAACCAGATGCTGGAGTCCAGGAGCTAGAGATCCCGAGGATGATTCTACATGGAGTTCGGCTTCGAGGAGTAGTTAGGAGGTCCCAGGCAGGAGGCCTTGCCTTTTCGATCGTTGGTACTTTTGTGCTAGCCTTCTTAAGGCAAACTTGTTTAACTTATGTCTGTACTCAGATATTGTTGCTTCCGCTGACTCGTCTATGATCGAGCACTTGTATTCGAGCCCTCGAGGCCCCTGGCTTGTATTATGATGCTTGTATGACTTATTTATGTTGTAGAGTTGTGTTGTGATATCTTCCCGTGAGTCCCTGATCTTGATCGTACACATTTGCGTGCATGATTAGTGTATGAATGAATCGTGGGCGTCACAAGTTGGTATCAGAGCCAACTGCCTGTAGGAATCCCCCTTCCATACTCCTTGGCCGAAGTCGAGTCTAGACATTGCAAAACTTTTACTAACATGGCTATGTGGCTTACGGTCCGACGTCGCCATTGGGTGGTACTAGGATCTTTTACTTCTCGTCTATACTCTGGGACTCTGATCTCTCTTCTATTCGGGTTAAATGATTTTGCTAACTCTAACTCTAGGTTCTCGTAATTACTTCCTCCCGGAGAACCTTTTATTACAGATGATTGCTTGGTGCACCGAAGGATTTCGAAGATACTCTCCGATGTTCTCGAGACTTTGTGCTCGTTGCTTTTGCAATTCCCTACCACTGTTATATCCTTATGGATAACTGCATCCACCTGTCATTATTACATTCAATCCCATTGATCTTGTTATTACAAGATGCCCCAAACTGCTCTTCGTTGTTCCGAGAATCCTTTGAGCTTACTGCCTTGCTGTTCTTTGTCACCTGAATACCCCTACAGATAATTCTCGCACTTACCGAGTATCCTCCCATCCCCGGTTGATTCAAGTATTTCACAAAAGTGTTCAAAATACCATTCGATCTTCCGAAAATCCTCAGGAGCCTTTTTGCTCTTGAAATTCTTGCTTACTTGCATTATGATTAATCTTAAGTCTAGTAATCTTGTTGACATCCATTGTCATTATCATTTTGAGTCCGTTAATTCAATTTGTTGCGAATGCTCGCAATCCTCAAACAAATCCTAGAATTCATCCTTCCGACTCAGACGTCATTTTAAACATGAGCTGGTTCTCGCCAATCAAATTGTCATCGATTGGGCCCCTAAGTCTATTGAACTTATCCATCTTTGATCAGAGCGTCTGCTTCTGATCCTTCGCTTTGTAAATCATAATTCCTTTACAATTGAGCTCTAAGTTATTCAGTTGTTTCTATAATCCAATGTCTTTGCATTGATTCTTCCTCTGGTTGTGTGCCGATACTCACATCAGATCCTTTTGTGGACCATCAGATCCTTTATTGGATTATTATTCGGCAATGTCCTTCATATTTAATCGCCTTGTGAATTCTTCCCTGATACATAATGCCTTTGGTAAATCCTATTCCTTGATTTGGCCAACCATGCTTTGCTTTCGAGCTGGTGATATTTACTATTGAAGCTTGTGGTATATGTTTCCACGATGCCCCGATGGGTTGACCCTATGCCTTCCCCTAATCCGTGAGAACCCGAAAGTTTTCGCAAGTCATACGCTTTCGGTGTTCTACCAGATAAAATTCCAACACTACAATTATATCAAAGCGAGAGGTGAATGAAATGATATGCATTAAAGAATTGGGAGTCGACCTTGAACCTTTGTGTTCATGCCCATGGACCCGATGTAGAACTTATCATGGAAGCTGCTCGTAAAAATATTTACCCCTTGTTATAAGTTCATCTTGTATCGATGGTTTGATCATTCATAATCATTGTTCCGACCATAGTTTCTCCTTGATTCCATTTCCCGGACAAGTTAAAATACTTGTCTCCTGCAAGTCATTGCACCTGTCCAACCTTTACTTTGATCTATCGTCGAGTATTACACTCCAGTATCTCAATAATATCATGGAACTGCATAACTTCTTATGGGTTCTTCATCAACTGTTATTTCTCACCGATTCCAATTTTCCCGGGTTCTGGGTTGTCGTCAACCGAGAACACCGATATGTGAACCAATCCCGCATTCTGGTTCGATAATCCTAAGTAATTTTCATTGCTTATGAGTTTAATAATCCTTCAAGACATTCCTAGCCTGATCGGCTATATCATTATCGTGCTGATTTTAACTGTGCTACCTGGTCCTTATCCCGGAGCACGACTTCCGATGATGAGCTAAGCTTACGTCGATTTCCTCATCTTATTGTTCCACCTCAAACAACAATGCTTGATCCCGAGTTGATGTTGTATCCGTGGATCCAATAATCTTTCGCTGCAACAGTCCCTTTGTTTGGTGCAGTCATTGTTTGATTGCTTCTTCGTGGAGCCTCTCGACAAAATTTGTCGTGATCATCATCAACCTTTTGGGTTCTTCCAGGATATCTATCGAATTCTTGATGAGAAATACCATCCTTGCCCCTTGATGATTTGTATTATCATCGGCATCTTTATTGTCCTCCCTCCAACAGAAACTTATTCATGTTTCGTGTAGTACCTTGAGTTCCTTACTATCCAGCTTATGTTATGTTCTACCTTGGAGTATTACCATCTTTTACGTCAAGGATGTTGTGAGGACTGCTCCACCTCTTAAGGAATTCTTGGTATTGTGATACTTCTCACCCTCCCCATTCTTTCTTGGTCCCCGTGTTGATTCTAACTGGGATACCAACACGTGAACCGTGTTGCTTGGATTATGTACTTCTAGCAACCCTATTGCTTTGAAGTTAATGGTCGACATTTAATTCTTAGACCATTGGTTATCTAAGCACCATTCTAACTTTGATTATGCTACCTAAGCCCATATTTCGGGTGCACCTTCAACCAATAATTAATTGTGTATGTTTTCCTCGAGCATACATCATTATACCATTTGAACTGACAAATGTTATCTCCTTGTTCACATACTTGTGGAAATCTATCTTTTGGAAATCTCGATGAATTGTCGTTGAGTCCATCAGCTACCTCCTCATCCTCTCCTTGGTTTAATGATGAACTCTTGTTTTGTAACTCGCTCCCATAGTTCAATTCCTGAGAATCTTACAATGTCATCTCGTCAGTTTGTGTTGCACCTTTTCTTCTCAGGCATCCTGAGTCTGAGGTATCCTGACACCAATCAGATCTGAATCTCGGTCAGATACGAGGGTTGGAACATAATTCCAAGAGTTATAACATTGGTCTTTATATAACCCAGTAAGGTGATATCATGCCTAGCACACCTGGTCGGAGGACCTATTGCTACAGTATCCTTTTACAAGGTTAGACATTCGTTCGTGAGGAAATTGTAAGACTTATTCCATAAGTTGTTCCTGATGGATCCTTTGTGTATCCAAAGTCTGATCTTTACCCAGTGACTATGTCAATGCTATCTCGAAGCATGTCTGTGGCACTCCGATTTTCAACAAGAACATTTGAAACCCAATGCTAAATGTTTCCTACTCAATTATCCAAACACCGTTGTATGGGTAATGTCATGAAATTTCTCCCCCTTTTCCTAAAGGGTTTTCTACATTATATCCTGTCATGGATATCGTGCTATGTTTGTCCTTGGGAAAGATATACCCCTGAAATATGTGTTTAAACACATTTTCCTTTCCATTGTTCTATTTCTGAAGATCACCTTTTCCTTTCCATTGTTTTCTTTAACCTTCCTTGTGATCCATATGATCTAAGCAGTAATATTCTTCTGCTTATGTAAACACCTTGGTGAACAACCGTGTCAGTAAGACCCTGTTGCATTTGTCGATAGCATTCCGGTAACCACCGATGGACGGGAATTTTGCCTATTGGTCCGTCTCATTCAACGAGCAGGAAAATGGTTCTCTTCGTCCCTCGCCCTTGGTATCGATGTTGTTGACGACATAACTGACAGGCTACCCTCTGACATGCCTTGCTATCGTTACCGTGCAAGATGTCAGCCCCCTTTCTACTTTAAACCACATGGTGGGCCCATAACCCACAGTTCCACAGGATCGAAACCTGACTCTCCTGTACACCCTGTTACCAAAGTTATTCCTAGAGCTTGACTCTGTATGTAATTCACGGGCCACCTGCCTAGTGATCTATTCTAGTATCAGACGCGATACTTATTCCCGTTGCTCTGAGCCCCTTTCACATTTTCGTATCAGGCAACGAACGATTGCCTATGCACTTGAAACTTCTACTTTGCACCTTCTTACTTTGCTCTCGATAATTTCTTAAGTTTCAATTCGAGAGTTACTTTTCGCCACCTTCCCTAATGTTATCTACCGGATAAGCAACTGTGGAAAGTTCCGTTCTTTCGAGTTACCCCTTATCATTTTACGTAAGTACGATGGAGTTCCTGAAGAAAGGATGACGACTTCATCATGATGAGCTGGAGCAGAGAAATAAAGACATCAACGAAAGGGATCAACTTCTTCAAGAAGAGCAACCAAGACAGAGAAGAATCGCTAGAATTTCGTAACCGGACCTTTCCTCTTTATTCCACCTCTTAAATCTCGGGACGAGATTTCTTGTAGTGGAGGAGAATTGTGACGCCCGGATATTTAAGCTACAGTAAACCTCTGCTAAAGATGCCACGTCACCTCCGTTACTATTGCTAATCTCGCGTTAGTCCAGAACCGATCCAAATTCAAATTTAAAATCAAGCAAACAATAAGTTTTCAAATATTAAAAATAAAATGTTCGGGGTGAGCCAAATAATGCATAGGTAATTATGGTGGAGAGACCACACTTTCATAAAAGGTTTAAATACTCTAGAATGTTTTAAATAGTAGCAAAAAAATTATATAAATGCCTCTTTGTTTTATAAAATGCTAAGCTATTCGGGTAAAACTTTTTATGGCAATGGGTTATTCCGGGAAATTGTTTTAGGGGCTATTGTCATATTTTACTAAACTAAAATTAATGTGTAAATAAAAGAAAACAAAAGAAAGGGAAACAAAAACAAAAGCTAAACAAAAGGAGAAGTAGACCCCCCTCCACTGGGCCGAATGGCCCAGCTGGTCGACCCACTACCCTTGGCCTATATGGCCTGCCCACCACCAAAGCCTAGCACCCCCTCACCCCCACTTCCCCCCCGCACGGTTCCCTCTCCCTCCCCTGATCCCCTCCTGGATCGGGATCGACCCCCGACGCCACCGCACGAGGACCTCGACGGAGCTACCCCGTCGCCCCGGAC